>NW_027466505.1:560000-745953 GCF_050575085.1 Anarhichas minor
GACGCACCCGAAGACGGACAGACGCACCCGAAGACGGACAGACGCACCCGAAGACAGACAGATGCACCCGAAGACAGACAGACGCACCCGAAGACAGACAGACGCACCCGAAGACAGACAGACGGACCTGAGGACAAACAGACGGACCTGAGGACAAACAGACGGACCTGAGGACAAACAGACGGACCTGAAGACACACAGACACACCTGAGGACAGACAGACAGACTTGAGGACAGACAGACAGACCTGAGGACAAACAGACAGACAGACGGACCTGAGGACAGACACACCTGAGGACAGACAGACACACCTGAGGACAGACAGACGGACAGACAGACACACCTGAGGACAGACAGACACACCTGAGGACAGACAGACACACCTGAGGACAGACAGACACACACACCTGAAGACAAACAGACACACACACACCTGAAGACAAACAGACAGACAGATGGACCTGAGGACAGACAGACACACCTGAGGACAAACGGACAGACATGAAGACAGACAGACGGACCTGAGGACAGACGGACAGACAGACACACCTGAGGACAAACAGACACGCCTGAGGACAAACAGACACGCCTGAAGACAAACAGACGCACCTGGTCTGGTTAATTATTAGTTTAACAGACTGTGTATTTTACTCATTATTATACTGAATGTTTACTTTATGATGATCATATAATAATAATAATAATAATAATAATAATAATAATAATAATAAGTGACTGAAGAAGAGTTTATGTTATATCTAAATAATAAATATTTACTGTTTAACCCTTCAAACACATTATAAAAGTCTGAATATGAACTTTAATATAAACCTTCAAACACTTGTTAGCTCTGATGCTAACTATGTGACGTCACCAGTTAGCTTCCTTTAGCTCTGAAGTTCTTCTTCTTCTATTAAAACATTTAAAACGTTCAGAAAACAAACGTGACGTCGACTTACGGCAGCAGTGACGTGTGCACTTTAATCCGCAGGTTCGTCTCCAAATATAATAACTGCACAGCTAATGCTAATGCTAACGGAAGCTCCGTCTTCTTCTTCTTCTGACCCGAATGGAACGAGGAACTGGAGGCTTCCTTCTTATTCTTCTTCTTCTTCTTCTTCTTCTTCTGTTATCCTCCACCTCATTGGCTCATTACCGCCACCTCCCGGTCCGGAGTGTGGATTAAATCATTATTTGAAACAAAAACATTGAAACTGAAAGTTAACAAAGAGTCTTTGTTATGGAAGCCCATTTCCACCCCCGAAAAAAAAAAGATTAAAATTTTTTATTTTTTTAAAACATTTTTTCTGCCAGCAAAAAAAAAAAAAAAAAAGGTTCCAGTTGCTGTTTATTGAAGGTCTTCACCTCAGCCACATTGGTTTTATTCTTTATACTCCAGAGCTGCTTCTTGCTTAAAAGTCTATTCAAGGGTTTTTATTGCTCAGTAATCCATGTGAAACATCAACAATGAAGTATTTCATGTGTTGTAAAGCCACGTTTAAAGAAGTCTTCAATGTACTCACAATCCATGTATATGTCAAACGTATCGTAACTATGAAGAGCTGCTTCTATGACTGCTGTGTTAAAGTATCTCATCATTTTGACTTTCTATAGCAACTGGAAACATCTGGTCAGTGTTATGGTTACAGATGGATGCACCCAAAGTGTTTTTTTGTTTTATGCTAGTGTAAAAAAAGTTTTAAAAAAATAAAAAATTAAATCAGTTTATTTTTTGAAAACTTTTTCCGCCAGCAAAATAAAATAATAATAAGAATTATTATTATTTTATTTTTTTGCTGCGGAAATGGGCTTCCATACCGGTGGAGGTTCCTGTAAAAGTTGGGTAAGTTAAAGGTACCGTCCAAAAATAACAGTTTTTACAGAAGGGGTTTATTGGTTGAATATTGGCTGGGACAATGGGTTTTGGTTTGAGATAAAACAGTATAAAAGCACACTAATACATAGGTGTTTCCTTAGTATAAATACATTAAATCACAAAGAAGTAGAAATATATACAAAATAAATAATAATATTAGTGCTGGGCAAGTTAACGTGTTATTATCGCGTTAACGCATTCATTAATTAACACCGACAATTATTTTATCACGCGTTAACGCAGTTTTTCTTTTATTATTATTAAGCGGACATTTTTAACACAAGAACCGGGCAGCAAGCGGTGAACAGCTGTGTTTGTGTGGCGTCACTTCCTGCTGCTGCTGCTGCTGTCTGCGTGCGATAATGAAAGGGTGTTATATTACAGATACAAATATTAATATTTAGGGCCCGAGCACCGACAACGTCGGGCCGCGAGGTCCCTGTTGAAACTGTAGGAATTATTATTAGGGCCCGAGCACCGACGTAGTCGGAGCGGAGGACCTATTGTTATTCGATTGTTTATTATTAGGGCCCGAGCACCGACGTAGTCGGAGCGGAGGACCTATTGTTATTCGATTGTTTATTATTATTATTAGGGCCCGAGCACCGACGTAGTCGGAGCAGAGGACCTATTGTTATTCTAATGTTTATTATTATTATTAGGGCCCGAGCACCGACGTCGGGCCGCGAGGTCCCTATTGAAACTGTAGGAATTATTATTATTATTCTTTTTCTCTCGAATGAAACGCCATTTTGGGGGCTTTATCATGTCCCCAACATCCCCATATTTGGCAAGCATATCAGGAATGCGGGAAAATTTGATATTTTATTAAAATTGCTCGCTAGTACCCCCTAGAAGTTGGAAATGCAAGCCCCGACAGCCCGTATGTCCAAATGACTTAAAATTTTACGGACATGTGCAACTGAATGAGTTCTAAAAAAAATCCTCTTGGGACCCTAAATTTGATGTGAATCATTATTGGATCTATATCATCAAAAATTATGAAAATCTTGTTGATATCTTATTGCATTAAGAATATATGGACCAATGAATTTCATAGGGGCGTGGCCTTCTACAGCAATATATATAACTTCAAAACTATGTGGCCTATCCTCACGAAATCTGTCGCATATGTTCACATTGTGTCCTGTAATATGCCCTCAAATTTACATTCCATACAACCACTAGGGGGCGATGCAGTAATACTCCCATTTCTTTGCATTTTTAGGCATTTTTCATCGTTTTCAGGCATTGTACTTTAACGAACTCCTCCCACAGAATTTATACGATCAACTTCAAATTTGGTCAAGATGATCTAAAGACATTAATGATGAAAAGTTACAAAAATGGTCTACTGACATTGAACGACCTTCGTTTTATGTGGCGCCCATGTCACGCACATTTTGTGCTGTTCGCCATGAAAGAGGAAGTTGTTGTAACTCCAAGGTACTTTATTCAATCTGCCCCAATATTGTTATGCATGATGCTGGTCCAGGCCTGAGCACATTTCCATGGCAACATTTTCACAAAGTCATAGCGCCACCTACTGGCAAAAGGAAATGACAAGTTTTATACTTTGATGTACTCCGACTAGGAAGTTGCCCAGATCAGTCTCAAATTTGGTAAGCTAAGCCATAAGACATTGATAATGCTTCAACATGAATATTGTGAGTTGTGTTTTTCTGTGACTTAGGATGCTCAACAAGCCTTGGAATTTTGCACAGGTGTCATAGGTGATGGAAATAAATATTTCATATGGCATTTTGGCTTGACTCTTTCAAATTGCCTCGATAGCGCCCCCTACAAATATTCAAAATCGCAGCTCCAGCACTACGTTTGACCTACATGTATGAAATTTGGTAGGCACATGTATCACATGAAGACTTAAAAAAAAGTGTCTTGGGACCATGCTCTAAAATTAACGGGAAGTCGGCCATTTTGATTTTTGTGTGAATTTCCCCATGATTTCTAGTCACTATACTTTAACGAACTCCTCCTAGGGACGTTGTCAGATCATTTTCAAATTTGGTCAGTATAATCTAAAGACCTTTGCTATTAAAAGTTACTCAAAGCTTTACGTTTGATGGAATGGTGTAGCCGTGGCGTGGCGGCCATTTTACGTAATTCGCCGTTAAACAACAACCCGGATGTAACTCCACAAAACGCAGCCCCAGCACTACGTTTGACCTACATGTATGAAATTTGGTAGGAACATGTATCACATGAAGACTTAAAAAAAAGTGTCTTGGGATAATGCTCTAAAATGAACAGGAAGTCGGCCATTTTGATTTTTGTGTGAATATTCCCATGATTTCTAGTCGCTATACTTTAACGAACTCCTCCTAGAGACTTTGTCAGATCCTTTTCAAATTTGGTCAGTATAATCTAAAGACCTTTGCAATTAAAAGTTACTCAAAGCTTTACGTTTGATAGAATGGCGTAGCCGTGACGTGGCGGCCATTGTAGGTGATTCGCTATTAAACAACAAGCTGATGTAACTCCACTGGACTTGCTCAAATATGTCCCAAACTTGCCATATTTGATAACAGTCATGGCCTGAGGATGTCTACAAGCCAATTTTCACTCAAAGTCATAGCGCCACCTACTGGCAACAGGAAGACAGTGTTATGTTTCAAACTGAGTCCGATTTATATGACATTTACATGATGTGGTCTATACTTGATGTAGAGCAACACAATGCATGTTTGCGCGTGTTCTCTAGCGCCACAAAGTGGATACAGGAACTGGTGGAATATTTGCACTACATAATTTCCAGCGTCACACAGTCCAAGCATTAAAAATATGTCTAACTTGTGGGCACGCTGTCTGATGGTCGCAGATATTTATGGCCGCTTCTGCCAGCGTCCCGCCAGTACCCCCGAGACGCGGGAAGGTGCGAGGGCCCGTTCATCGCTGCTCGCAGCTTTAATTTCAATTAATATGTGGCAAACCCCCTACCGTGTATATCTAGAAGAAATTATATAAAGGAATAGAAGGAAAGTAATTTGGTTAAAACATGCAAAAATGTAAAGGCACACAAGGTTTGATACAGTTTGTAAAAATTATTTAATAAATAATGTAGAATAAATATTTTAAAATAGTTACTTAGATATAAATATTAGATATTTCATGTGGTTATACGGTAGAGGGGTGCCTAAAATGATTTAAGGAGGAAAAAAAGAAGGATTAAAAGACATATATAAACAAGGGAGAAAAGGGTGATCGCACTGCAGACGGGGTCGTCGATTAATGGACCTGTGGGGGTGGGGACATGGAGATCAGGAAGTGGTTTGTTATTAAAAGAGGTTAAAAAAACGGGTTAAAAAATGAATACACACTTAATATTTTTCATTAAGACCGTCGGGGTCTATCGTTTTCAGTCTGTGTATCTATTTCCTCTCCGCTGCGTCACACTCCAATCTCTGTTGCTCTCAAGGCCGACACTGTGGACATTGTGTGAGCCATCATGTAAACATGTGATACATTATATATTGATCAATTATAATCATGTAAACATGTGATACATTATATATTAATCAAGTATAATCATGTAAACATGTGATACATTATATATTGATCAAGTATAATCATGTAAACATGTGATACATTATATATTGATCACGTATAATCATGTAAACATGTGATACATTATTTATTAATCAAGTATAATCATGTAAACATGTGATACATTATATATTGATCAAGTATAATCATGTAAACATGTGATACATTATATATTGATCATGTATAATCATGTAAACATGTGATACATTATTTATTGATCAAGTATAATCATGTAAACATGTGATACATTATATATTGATCACGTATAATCATGTAAACATGTGATACATTATATATTGATCAAGTATAATCATGTAAACATGTGATACATTATATATTGATCACGTATAATCATGTGAACATGTGATACATTATATATTGATCAAGTATAATACATTATTGATCATGAAAACAATACTAAAAGACAGCACATTGACAATAAAACCAAACTGCAGGAGATAATAAATACTTTTTATTGATTAGTTGAACAGAGGTTGATTGACAGCATGCTGTATGTATTAAGGCACATGAAGCTATGAGGTCAGAGGTTTTCTTCTTCCTTTGACACATTAATTATAAAACACCTGAGAAGGTGAGACGCCACGTAACATAGAACAAAACTAAACGATTCAGTCCAATCAGGAGGGAGCTCACCTGGAGAGAAAAATATAACAATGCTGACATTGAACCTGACACACAAGTTACAGGTCACACAGTCATTGACCCGTCAGGTGACCCACCCGTCAGGAGGTCAGAGGTCACAGCAGTAGGAGTCAGTGCTCAGTTCCTTCAATCAACTTTTATTCTGTTTCTTCTTCTGAACGAGCTCCGCTAGCATCTTGTAACGAATCATACACTCCTCCTGAAAAACAAACACACAGATCAGTTAAATGTTCATTCAATTATTATTATTATGTTACAATAATAATAATAATTCAGTTGTACGGCTCAAATCTACTGGGGTTAGGGTTCATTCTTCCATTTGGGGGGGGGGGGGGGGGGGGGGGGTGTCTTTTATAGAGCCGCCGACCTGTGGACCACCGGAAGGAGAGCTTTGGGGTCGAGTAATGTGAGCTGGATATAGTTGGGTTCACATTCAGAGGGGCTGGACTCCTTTTCAGGGTTCTCCAGGGTGAGAGGTGTGGAGAACCAGAGTGTCGCCTCTATAAAACTGTGAGTCTCTGACTATTGTTTGAGTACCCGGTCTTCTTGGAGTCTCTGGGTGGCATTCTAGAGAGTACCGATGGAGAACCCTGGAGATGATTGGGAGGAATGGACTGTCTGATCTGGGTGTGGGAAGAGTTTGGGGAGACTATGGAGAACAAGGAAGTTCTGGCACATCGTTAGATGACTCATGAAGGAAAAGCAGGGATTGGTTCAGGCTCAGACATGAAATACACGTTTTTAACACTTTGGAGGCTTCCTGCTGCAACTTCTAATTCCAGACAATGTTTCCTCACAACCGACATGAAAAGACAACGAGGTGAACCGTCATTGGTCAGTTAGTTATTGGTAGAGAGCTGATGGGTCATCAATCAATCCCAGCTTCATGTGTAAGTAAGTCCGAGTCTGAACGAAGAAGATACACCAGAACTCACGTCTCCAATGACGACTTTGTGCAACTCAATGGGTTTTGTCTCAGATGAAATGACTACATTTAAAACCCGTTTGGTCTCCAGATGTTCTTCTAGTTAACCACAAGTCTGTCTCATAGCTTCTGTAACATCTCTTTAGTGGTTAAATAAAGTTAGATAACCAATCAATGAATCAGCCATCAGGTCTACCTGGTTACCTGCCTACAGATAGACGGTCTACCTGCCTACAGATAGACGGTCTACCTGCCAACAGATAGACGGTCTACCTGCCAACAGATAGACGGTCTACCTGCCAACAGATAGACGGTCTACCTGCCAACAGATAGACGGTCTACCTGCCAACAGATAGACGGTCTACCTGCCAACAGATAGACGGTCTACCTGCCTACAGATAGACGGTCTACCTGCCTACAGATAGACGGTCTACCTGCCTACAGATAGACGGTCTACCTGCCTACAGATAGACGGTCTACCTGCCTACAGATAGACGGTCTACCTGCCTACAGATAGACGGTCTACCTGCCTACAGATAGACGGTCTACCTGCCTACAGATAGACGGTCTACCTGCCTACAGATAGACGGTCTACCTGCCAACAGATAGACGGTCTACCTGCCAACAGATAGACGGTCTACCTGCCAACAGATAGACGGTCTACCTGCCAACAGATAGACGGTCTACCTGCCAACAGATAGACGGTCTACCTGCCAACAGATAGACGGTCTACCTGCCAACAGATAGACGGTCTACCTGCCAACAGATAGACGGTCTACCTGCCAACAGATAGACAGGTAGACCGTTTACCTGCCTACAGAGAGACCGTTTACCTGCCTACAGAGAGACAGGTAGACCGTCTACCTTTCTACCTGTCTCCGGTCTCACCTTAGTCTTCCCAGGGACCACCTTGGCGATGCGATCCCAGCGCTCTGCTGTTCCTCTGGGAAACTGTTGCAGAGCGAGTTCCAGCAGCTTCTGTTGGTTCTGAGTCCAGATTGTGGGTTCCACTTTGTTCTCCTGAGGCTCCGCCTCCTCCTCCTCCTCCTCCTCCTCCTCCTCCACTGATGCCGTTGGGTCAAAATCTCTCTGCCGACGACCTCTGACTTTAAGCTCCTCTCCCTCTGCTGCTGACTTCCGGTTCCTCCTTCTGACAGCTGGAGCTGCTTCTTCTTCTTCTTCTTCTTCTTCCTCTTCCTCCTCCTGCTGCTCACAGGCTCCTCCCACTCTCTGAGTCATCAGCTTGTCAGGAACAGGAAATGACCTCACAGGAAAAAGAGGTCCCTTCAGATCCGACAGCTTCACCAGACCTAAAACACAGACACCAAGGTTAACTAGACCTGATGGTAGAACTTTGGAAGAACAGGAGAACCTGATACCGACAGTAGAACCTGATACTGACAGCAGAACCTGATAACAGTAGAACCTGATACTGACAGAAGAACCTGATAATAACAGTAGAACCCGATACTAACAGTAGAACCCGATACTAACAGTAGAACCCGATAATAACAGTAGAACATGATACTAACAGTAGAACCTGATAATAACAGTAGAACCTGATACTGACAGTAGAAGATGATAATAACAGTAGAACCTGATAATAACAGTAGAACCTGATACTAGGGCTGGGCAGTATACCGGTTCAAACGGTATTAATTTCCCGTATGATATGAATTTTTCATATACCATCATACCGGTGCACAGCCGAAACAACTTCTGTCTCTCTTCAACAGGCAGCAAAATATATTGTTCGCAGCTGGTAGTGTTACGGTCGGAGCTAGTTCTCTTACCTGTATTAATAACAATTAACAACCCACAACTAACGCTCTTTACAGGGCAAAACACCACGACACAACAGTTTGTGACACAAACAATTTGCAGCACTAATAATTGTACATTTATAAAATTTCACCGCCGAACTGCATGCTGGGTAAAGCTCGTTAACAACAGTCTGCTAACAGCTGGGAGAGGCTCTGTTGCTCCAGTAACGTTACATTAAAGAACAGAACAGAGCGATGCAGGATGAACACAGACTGAACAACAAAAGGTATTTAGGTCAGATACATATGCAACGCTGATTACCGTAATATGTGTGGTATTTGTTATAAATGTACGTTGGTACATGGAGGGTGATAAGAAGCTGTACATGGAGGGGTTTCTTCTTCTTTAAATTCCATTGGCGGATCGCAACCAACTTGCATAGGTGCATACCGCCACCTAGTGTACCAGAGTGTGCATTTTCAGGGTAACCTTTTCTTCACTGTTCTGATAATAAAATAAAACAAATAATAAAATAAAAGAATGTATATATATATATATAAAAATAACCAAAGAAATAAACCTAAACAACACCTACTAAAAACTAAATCCTACGGTTTAACCTTTTAACTACTAGGCCTGTTTTTAGCCCCCTGCTCGGAAATTGCATACTCCTACTCCTTTGAGTACACTACCCAAACTACAAGGTCTATTTTAATAATTTTGATGCTAGAATACTGGTAACACTTGTGAGATGTGTTGATATACATTGATTGGTGTATATGTTACTGGTTAATATAGAAAAATAAGAGATTACACAGCTGAAATTGAAAACATTCAGCTCCGCCTGGAAAAAATGCACTTTCAGTGATAAAAAGTTATTGAAATAATGCAGTATGATCCCTAAAAACTTTCCCAAGTCATAGCATAACTGATCAGTAGTTATTACAAAATGGTTAGAGTGGAATAAAGTGAATAATAAGAGGTTTTTATTACAAAGGGGTCAGGCGAGGTCATCATTTTCGAACCAGCTGTTGCAGCTCTTACATTGTACTTTTATACACTATATAACTATATATTTCACTTTCTTTATCACTCATATGATTCAATACATCCAAATACAGATAATAGGAATCATATTCATATTCATAACATCATCAGAGCCAGTTTTGGCTGTCATCTGTAGGATTTTCTCATTGCATGGGTGTGTGTGTGGCTGGATCTCAGCCTATCCTCGGTCGATTTCCAAAAACAACCCCTCTTTAGACGCGTCATCGTCTTAGGAAGACTCATGCCAAATTTGGTGGCGATCGTCAAAAGATTTCGTACAATAAAGTTGCCAGAAGTGAGGCGTGTACCCCGGCGGAAATTTCCGGTCGCAGGCAGTCTGACCACTCGCCCAAGCCCCCTTGACCGCTCTTATTCTGGAAACAAGTCGGAAGTCAACAGTATGCAGTTGGCAGCAATGACTACAGCTTTGGAACGGAAATTCCGCGACGTTATTATCCATATTTAGAGAAAACTTGGGCGCATAACCACGATTTTTGTCGGCGAAGTTCAGCATGAAGGTACGTTTGATCATCCACAACGGTTTAGTGCTTCTACGGATCGTAAAACAGAAGTTAGTTACGTGTTCCGCCACGTGTGCTAATGCTAATAAATGCTTTGTATGACTGGGTAGCTGTTAGCATGAGGGTACAAACATTGATTTACTGTACTCATAGCGCCGATTTCTGGCCCGGATTTGGTGCTTTTATGCCACGATATTGTTATACTTATATGAGTAGCCTATAGTTGTCTTTGGAGTTTATAATAAGTGACTTATATGATGTTGTTGTCCACACGTTGCTATTTCATCCAAAAAAAAAAGTGGCCGTGTCCACACTACTGGCTAATAATCATGCTATTTTCCGCATTTGATTTTGGGGTACCCTCAATTGGGGGGCGCTCGTAGCCAGAAGGCTAATCCTGTTTCTTTCCATGGAGGGGCTTAGGACCCAGGGGAATGTAGGTGAAGGAAACAGGAAGTGACGGAACAGAAGACACGCCACACAAACAGCTGTTCACCGCTCATTGGCCAGCCGTTTCTTTTCGGCGTTAATTAATTAATGCTTTAACGTGAAAAAAATAATACCGTGATATACCGTGAAACCGCCAGAATCTTACAAAATACCGTGATATGCATTTTTGGTCATACTGCCCAGCCCTACCCTATACTGACAGTAGAACATGATAATAACAGTAGAACCTGATAACAGTATAACCTGATACTGACAGTAGAACCTGATAAAAACAGTAAAACCTGATAACAGTAAAACCTGATAACAGTAGAACCTGATACTGACAGTAGAACCTGATACTGACAGTATAACCTGATAACAGTAGAACCTGATACTGACAGTAGAACCTGATAACAGTAGAACCTGATACTGACAGTAGAACCTGATAACAGTAGAACCTGATAACAGTAGAACGTGATACTAACAGTAGAACATGATAACAGTAGAACCCGATAATGACAGTAGAACCCGATACTGACAGTAGAACCCGATACTGACAGTAGAACCCGATACTGACAGTAGAACCTGATAATAACAGTAGAACATGATACTGACAACAGAACCCGAAGGTGACAGTAGAACACAGTTGAGTTTACCTGAGGTGTTGCTCACATTGTTTTTCACCTGTTTGACTTTAGTCGTCACCTGTTGAAGAAAACAGATTGAGTCAGTTTATCTTTTGGAACATTTAATATTTGATGTTCCATCAACAGAACCATTAACACATTGAATCTTGTTTACTGACCCTTTGAGAACTGAACCCTGATCATCATGACCCTGAATAACAGATTCTGATATCTGTCTAACACTTCACTGGTTTTAAACCAGTATTAACAAACTTACATCAGACACAGATCTTCCCAGTTCATGAGCAATCTTCTCCCAGCGACCCGGAGATCCTCCAGGGAATTTAACCATCAACCTGCTGAGGAGGCTGAGCTCGTCCTCTGTCCAGTCTGCAGTCTGAGGATATAAATAAATAGACAGTGACATCATCTATAGTTCACTTTAGTCTGAGGACATAAATAAAGAGTCAGTGACATCATCTGTAGTTCACTTTAGTCTGAGGACATAAAGAGACAGTGACATCATCTGTAGTTCACTTTAGTCTGAGGACATAAAGAGACAGTGACATCATCTGTAGTTCACTTTAGTATGAGGACATAAATAAAGAGTCAGTGACATCATCTGTAGTTCATTTTAGTCTGAGGACATAAAGAGACAGTGACATCATCTGTAGTTCATTTTAGTCTGAGGACATAAAGAGACAGTGACATCATCTATAGTTCACTTTAGTCTGAGGACATTTAGACTGAAGGTCTGAAGACATGTATGAAGATCAGTGATTAAAAGGTTTGTTCTCCATCAGATGTTCTGGTTTAATCTTCCTGATAAGAACAGTTATCGGACTAATAACTGATGAATAATATCAGACCTTCTTCTTTGCAGCTCCGCGGTCCTGCAGCCAGTCGTCCATCTGGTCCTCGATGTCCTCGATGGACGTGGCCTGGTCATAACCTGGACTGTTCAGGTTCTCTGAAGACAGCTCGTAAACAGGGAACTCCACCTTCGGCTTCTTGACCTTCGGCCTCTTCTCTCCTGAACAGACAGGAAGTTCAGTTACATCTCATGGCTGAGACAGGAAATACAAACATGTGGTGCTGTGGAAGCTATTATAACCCATATTAATATAATATTCATACATTATAACTATTGCTGGGCAAGTTAACACGTTATTATTGCGTTAACGCATTAATTAATAAACGCCGACAATTCTTTTATAGCGCGTTAATGCAGTTTTTTAAAAATTATTAAGCGGACATATTTAACAGAAGAACCGGGCGGCCGACCGGCTGGCAGCGAGCAGTGAATAGCAGTTTGTGTGGCGTCTCTTCCGTCTCGTCCTGTTTCCTTCAGCTACATTCCCCTGGGTCCTAATGGTGCATTCACACCAAACGCGGCGCAAATTATTTGCGCGAGTAGATTACATACAAAGTCTATGCACAGACACGATGAGACTGGAGTGACGCGAATTTGCGATGGCGCGGCTGACGCGAATTCGCCCCAAATGCGTGAGTTGAAAATTTTGAACTTCGCCGAAATATTCGCGTTACGCCCCAGCGCGATAGCCTGTCAGCGTTGAGATGTTTCTCCTGTCATCACTGACGTCCTGCCGTTGTTGAATCAGGAAATAAATACTGTAGCCGTCTGTGTTCACCCAGAGCTCTACGATACCTCATAACAATAGAGACTGGACCAAACTATGTGTATACATGTGTGTGTGTAAACCATATGGTACAAACAATGAATAGACGCTGCCGTATTTACGTCTACATGACGTTATTCTGACTGTTGGTGGAGCTGCTACAATGTTAGCATAGCCTAACATATCCGAGCTCCATTGAGAAGACAAGTACAAATCGGCATCATTACGTAGTTATTTCGGAGTCCCTTTTTGTCGGTTTATTACCGTTAAATCACAGCCAAATCAGTTTATTTTGTGTTCATACAGCTGTAGTAAACAGCGACGTGTGGCTTGCTAGACACAGTGAATACAGCTCGATAAAATCCATGGAGCTCCTCTGGACAATGTTATGAACCAGACATGACGGCGTTTAGTTTCCCGGGATATCTGTGACTTCCACAACACGTACTAAGCAGAAATAGAGGTTATTTTTTCCATGGTTAATGGCGGACAGTTGAACGGCTTTCAGGGCGATAAGCCACGCCCCCTCTCCGGCGCGTCCAGCGCGAATTAACACAAATAGTCCCTGGCGAGACCGGCGGCGCGAATGATTCGCGTTTGGTGTGAACACGCCATTAGACCCTCCATGTACAGCTTCTTATCACCCTCTATGTACCAACGTACATTTATAACAAATACCACACATATTACGGTAATCAGCGTTGCATATGTGTCTGACCACGA
Source organism: Anarhichas minor (assembly GCF_050575085.1). Taxonomy (NCBI): domain Eukaryota; kingdom Metazoa; phylum Chordata; class Actinopteri; order Perciformes; family Anarhichadidae; genus Anarhichas; species Anarhichas minor. The sequence goes on from NW_027466505.1 coordinate 573,779, forward strand.
TACCAAAAAAATAAATGATTCATTTAAATTATTGTTTTAGAGTTTTTAAAGTGTTTTGTTTGTAATATGTATAATAAGCATCATTTAGTTATCACTACTGAGAATTTAACAAACATAAAAACATGACGTAGATAGGTTTGCAGTTTTCAAGAAGTATATTTAAATATCATCTATTACACACATGAAGATAAAGTTGTGAACACCGGCTGAATATCTATGATCAGAATCATTATAACTGTGTTATAACTGCTGCTGTGTAAAGGGAATACTGCTGCTAACAACAACCTGATGTGTTTAAAGTGTTTAAACCAAATGTTATTGACCTGTTGTTCATATAGCAGGACTTTAAAATAAAAGTGCACAATACACTACTTTTGAATTCATTATTGAACTTTGCCATAACAATGAGATTAATCGTGATTAAACATTGTAATCGTTGCCCAGCACTAATTATAACCCATATTCAGATACAAGTTAAAAATTTTTTTTAAAGTATTTACTTGTTACAACTTCCTGTTCTGCTTCAGCTTCTTCTCTCAGCTGCTGTTTCATCTGCTGGTAGTCCTCATAGTACTGCTTCACCTCCTGAAACACAGAAAAGGACATTTACAAATCTAAAGTCAACCTGTGACTGTGCAGCTGGATCCGCCTCACATCACGTCCACTTTAAACCATTAACGGTCAAAGCAGAGCTCCTCAACAAGAACAGGACGTTTAGTGAGACAGAAGAGGACGTTTAGTGAGACAGAAGAGGACGTTTAGTGAGACAGAAGAAGACGTTTAGTGAGACAGAAGAAGACGTTTAGTGAGACAGAAGAAGACGTTTAGTGAGACAGAAGAAGACGTTTAGTGAGACAGAAAAGGATGTTCAGTGAGACAGAAAAGGATGTTCAGTGAGACAGAAGAAGACATTTAGTGAGACAGAAAACACTCACAACGAGGTCGCGAGTGACTCACAATGAGGTCGCGAGTGACTCACAATGAGGTCGCGAGTGACTCACAATGAGGTCATGGAGTGACTCACAATGAGGTCATGAGTGACTCACAATGAGGTCATGAGTGACTCACAATGAGTTCATGGAGTGACTCATGAGGTCATGGAGTGATGAGGTGAAGATGAGGCAGTTGAGGTGACGTCACCACGGTGACTCCACTGACTCTACAGTTGTGTTTCACTGCAGTGATTTCATTTTTGATTGGCAGGTAGAGTACCTGGATGGTCTGTGGCAGGTTTTTAATGGACAGGTAAAGAGATGGACAGGTAGAGGTCATAAAGATAAAGCTCAGGGAGTGCAAGGACACCTACAGGAGGAAGCTGGAGGCCAAACTCCAGCAGAACAACGTGAAGGAGGTGTGGACAGGGATGAAGCAGAACACCGGCTTCAAGGTTGGAGGCAGACAACCAGGGGGCTCCCTGGAGAGGGCCAACGAGCTAAACTCTTTCTTCAATAGGTTTAGCTCAGAGCCCTCATCTGTCTCCTCCACACACCACACCTCCCAAACACCTCCCCCTCTGTCCCCCCTGGTGATCTGCATGGACTCAGAGCCCTCCACTTCAAAGGGCTCTGCCACCACCGACATAATGACCCCCCTCCCCCCCCTCTCTGTGACGACTGGCCAGGTGAGAAGACAGCTGGAGAGACTCCACCAAGGCAAGGCTGCGGGACCTGATGGCATCAGCCCCAGGGTCCTGAAGACCTTCGCCATCCAGCTGTCTGATGTTCTGCAACATCTCTTCAACCTGAGCCTGAAGCAGGAGGAAGTCCCGGTCCTGTGGAAGACGTCGTGCCTGGTTCCTGTACCTAAGAAGACAACACCATCTGGCCTCAATGACTACCGACCAGTTGCCCTCACATCACATGTGATGAAGGTGCTGGTCTTGGCCCACCTCTGGCCGCAGGTGAAATCCTCACTGGACCCTCTGCAATTTGCATACCAGCCGCATGTGGGGGTGGACGACGCCATCAACGAGCTCAGTCGCACCTGGACGGATCCGGTTGCTCTGTGAGAATCACTTTCTTTGATTTCTCCAGTGCATTCAACACCATCCAACCAGTGCTGCTGAGTGAGAAGCTGCGGGTGGTGGGGGTTAACGTGTCAACCGTCTCCTGGATCACTGACTACCTCATGGGCAGACCACAGTTTGTCCGACTGGGCAGTGTGCTGTCTGATGGGGTGGTCAGTGATATTGGAGCCCTGCAGGGAACTGTTCTGTCTCCCTTCCTGTTCACCTTGTACACCACTAACTTCCAGTACAACTCTGTGTCATGCCACCTGCAGAAGTTCTCTGATGACTCTGCAGTGGTCGGGTGTATAAGGGACGGACGGGAGGAGGAGTACAGGGCAGTAGTGGTTGACTTTGTGGAGTGGGCCGGTAGAAATCACCTGCGTCTGAATGTGGCCAAGACCAGAGAGATGGTGGTCGACTTCAGGAGGAAGACGACGGCTCCACAACCGCTGAGAGTTCTGGGAGAGGATGTGGACATGGTAGAGGAGTACAAGTACCTGGGTGTCTCCATCGACAGCAGACTGAACTGGAAGACCAACATCAACGCTGTGTACAAGAAGGGGATGATTCGACTCTATTTCTTGAGGAAACTTCGATCCTTCAACGTGTGCAGCAAGATGTTGGAGATGTTCTACCAGTCTGTTGTGGCCAGTGCACTGTACTTCGCCGTAGTCTGCTGGGGGAGCAGCATTGGAGTCGGAGACACCAACAGACTTAACAAACTGGTTAAGAAGGCCGGCTCCATCATTGGCTGTAAACAAGACAATCTGGAAGAGGTGGTGGAGAGGAGGACACTGAAGAAACTATTGTCCATATTGGATAACCCGGACCACCCTCTCCACCACCTACTGCAGGGACAGAGGAGCACTTTCTCCAACAGACTAATCCAGCTCCGCTGTCACAAGGACAGATTCAGAAAAACATTCCTGCCCACCGCAATAAGACTTTATAATAAAACAACTCGGGCCAGATCATCGTCCTTCACATGACTATAACAGCGCTACACGGTTGTTGCTTGTTGTTGGTGATCCTTGCTCTACTGTCCAGGTTGTTTAGTTACTAGTTAATACCACTCTAATCATGGTACATACTGTGCATTTCTATTTTTTATTCTATTTATCTTATTTTTTTTATTAATCTATTCCTTCAAATTCAATATCTGCTTTGTTATTTTATTGTACTGTATATATTGTGCATTCCATAAGTTATATTTTACTCTGTAAATTGCTGCTGCTACAAACTAATTTCCCCCTGGGGATAAATAAAGTTTATATCTATCTATCTATCTATCTATCTATCTATCTATCTATCTATCTATCTATCTCTATCTAGAGTACCTGGATGGTCTGTGGCAGGTTTTTAATGGACAGGTAAAGAGATGGACAGGTAGAGTACCTGGATGGTCTGCGGCAGGTTCTTGATGGACAGGTAAAGCCAGATGCTCAGCTTCAGAGGGAGGATGTCCTGCCAGTGTGGCCGATCGTGAACTCTGAAACAACAAACACACAAACAATAAATAACACAAATAAACCAAATAAACAGTAAGTGTAGTGATGTCAAAGCTGTACCTGTCGGTCCGATCCTGGCCAATACACCTGAGCTCCTCAGCAGGTCTGGAGCTCAGCTTCTTCTTCTTCTCTTTCTTCTTCTTACTCAGCAGCTCATCCTGGAAACATGGAGGATTCATAATGGTATCACATTCTCAGGCCTACTTTGATTGGGTGAATGAGTTCTAATGTTGTCTCACCAGCTGTTTCTCCAGGTAAATGGACCAAATGACAGCGTAGTGTCCCACAGTGAGGATGAGGAAGAGGAGGAAGGCCAGCTCAGCATTACTCATCTTCCTCACTCGTCTGTAGTAGAACACTGGCTGCCGCCAATCAGGAAGCCCGTTCACCAGGATATCATCATACCTGCAAAACATACACATTTTATTTATACAGCACTAATTACAAACAATCCTAGTCTATGGACTAGTGACAGAGGTCTAAAGACAGAGGTCTATGGACTAGTGACAGAGGTCTAAAGAGAGAGGTCTATGGACTAGTGACAGAGGTCTAAAGACAGAGGTCTATAGACTAGTGACAGAGGTCTAAAGACTAGTGACAAAGGTCTAAGGAGGACTATGGACTAGCTGCAGAGGTCTATGGACTAGCTGCAGAGGTCTAAGGAGGTCCAAGGACTAGCTGCAGAGGTCTAAGGAGGTCCAAGGACTAGCTGCAGAGGTCTAAGGACTAGCTGCAGAGGTCTAAGGACTAGCTGCAGAGGTCTAAGGACTAGCTGCAGAGGTCCAAGGACTAGCTGCAGAGGTCCAAGGAGGTCTATGGACTAGCTGCAGAGGTCTAAGGACTAGCTGCAGAGGTCTAAGGACTAGCTGCAGAGGTCTAATGAGGTCTAAGGACTAGCTGCAGAGGTCTAAGGACTAGCTGCAGTAGTCTAAGGAGGTCTAAGGACTAGCTGCAGAGGTCTAAGGAGGTCTAAGGACTAGCTGCAGAGGTCTAAGGACTAGCTGCAGAGGTCTAAGGACTAGCTGCAGAGGTCTAATGAGGTCTAAGGACTAACTGCAGAGGTCTAAGGACTAGCTGCAGTAGTCTAAGGAGGTCTAAGGACTAGCTGCAGAGGTCTAAGGAGGTCTAAGGACTAGCTGCAGAGGTCTAAGGACTAGCTGCAGAGGTCTAAGGACTAGCTGCAGAAGTCTAAGGAGGTCTAAGGACTAACTGCAGAGGTCTAAGGACTAGCTGCAGAAGTCTAAGGAGGTCTAAGGACTAGCTGCAGAGGTCTAAGGAGGTCTAAGGACTAGCTGCAGAGGTCTAAGGACTAGCTGCAGAGGTCTAAGGGGGTCTAAGGACTAGCTGCAGAGGTCTGGACATGATGCACAGAAGTGAGACTCACTTGCTTCGTCTCTCCTCGTCCTTCAGGACTTCATAAATGGCCACCAGCTAAAAACAAAAAGGACAAAGACTGAATGATCTGAACCTTATGTTCTGTTTTCATGAGATGCTGCTTTGGTTGATTCATCAAAATCTTAACAGTGATTGATTATTGACAGCAGTAGTTTGTACCTTGGCTGTAACACTTTGTAGATTTGTAGATTAATTGCTTTAGTATATTTTTTGCTGCTGTAACAAACAAATTTCCCTTTGTGGGATGAATAAAGTATCCATCTATCTAGATTTAAGTTAATTACTCATCCTGATAGTGTAGTGTTTTGTTGTGTGTATTGTGTTGTGTGTGTATTGTGTTGCGTGTATTGTGAATTGTGCATAACATCTTTAAGAATAAGAGAAGTGTTTCTTACTTGTCTGAACTGAGTTTCAGCATTTTCATCTTTGTTCTTGTCAGGATGCAGAGAGAGAGACAGCCGTCGATAGGCCTTCTTTATCTCTGCTCCTGAAGCATCCTGAGACAGACGGACAGACATGCTGTCAATAAAAACATACCAACCCCTCAGATGTGAAACATCTTCAGCAGAATCATTTAAATATCTGAACAACCAAAACAGAGTCAGTCAATTCAGCTGCAGTCTTTACTTCAGTTTTTACTTTGTGTACACGCAGTACTTGGATTGGCTGGATGAAGTAAAACATAAACAAACCAGTCCAGTTCAGGATGAACACAGTTCAAACGGTCCTGTATGAATACTGTGTTTCTATTGGTCCTGTATGAATACTGTGTTTCTATTGGTCCTGTATAAATACTGTTTCTATTGGTCCTGTATGAATACTGTGTTTCTATTGGTCCTGTATGAATACGGTGTTGCTATTGGTCCTGTATGAATACTGTTTCTATTGGTCCTGTATGAATACTGTGTTTCTATTGGTCCTGTATGAATACTGTGTTGCTATTGGTCCTGTATAAATACTGTGTTTCTATTGGTCCTGTATGAATACTGTGTTTCTATTGGTCCTGTATAAATACTGTTTCTATTGGTCCTGTATAAATACTGTTTCTATTGGTCCTGTATGAATACTGTGTTTCTATTGGTCCTGTGTGAATACTGTGTTTCTATTGGTCCTGTATGAATACTGTGTTTCTATTGGTCCTGTATGAATACTGTGTTTCTATTGGTCCTGTATGAGTACTGTGTTTCTATTGGTCCTGTATGAATACTGTGTTTCTATTGGTCCTGTATGAATACTGTCTTTCTATTGGTCCTGTATGAATACTGTGTTTCTATTGCCTGTATGAATACTGTGTTTCTATTGGTCCTGTATGAATACTGTGTTTCTATTGGTCCTGTATGAATACTGTCTTTCTATTGGTCCTGTATGAATACTGTGTTTCTATTGCCTGTATGAATACTGTGTTTCTATTGGTCCTGTATGAATACTGTGTTTCTATTGGTCCTGTATGAATACTGTGTTTCTATTGGTTTGTATCACTGAGGGTGGACAGAATAAGAGAAACTACATCCGGGTTACCTGATAATCTGAGTACACTTGTTAGCTGCTGTTAGCCTGAGCTAACCGTTAGCACCAGTAGTCACCTGGTCTGAACCAGTTCAACTGGTTCAGACCAGGTCTAAGGTGGATCACTGGCGTGCTACAGCTGCTAACTAGCTTAGCTCCTTTGTGTGCACGTGGCACTGAGCTAGCGGCTGCAGTAACCATGGAGACAGTAAGCCGTTAGCAGTTAGCACAGACCTGGTCCAGGGACAGGAACTGGTAGAAGTTCTGCTGGATCTCCTCCACCAGGTCCAACAGCTCCAGATCCGCGTCCCAGGCTCTCAGAGGGGGGACCGCAGAGACCAGTAGGGTCAGACAGATCAGCAGGGACCGGCACGGACCGGCACGGACCGCCATCACAGAGAACCAGTATCAAGAGAACCAGTACAAGAGAACACAGAAGAGGTCTAACGATCCTGATGTCCACCACCCGGAAACACTATTGGTCACATCCGGGTGACACGTCATTGTCAAAATAAAAGTCCTCTGTGAGTAACACTGCCAGTCACATCCGGGTGACACGTCCCTGTCAAAATAAAAGTCCTCTGTGCGCGACATCTGGAGGAAGATCACAAATACATCAATTCATTTCTGTGATGAGATAGTCTGTATTCCAACAGTAATAATGTAACATAATGTATAATAATATAATTATATATAGAAATAAACAATATTATATAGGTATAGTTATTATTTAACAAGAAGGAACGTGAGAAATGTCTCGTTCTGTCAGAACAGAAGTGTTGAAACGTGATCTGAAGGAGATAGTTCCTCATAAATAAACCTTCAAATCTTATATTTAAATGTGAAAGAGCTTCTTACCAGAGATGATTAAGATGAGAGATGAGACTTAAACAATTATATTAATATAAGACTAAATATGAAAACATATAAAAAGATATAAACAAGGTATATATAAGATATAAAATATAAATAAGATTCACACACACACACACACACACACACGCGTACATGTTGCTTTCAGTGATTCAAGGACTAAAAACTCGGATGTTTGTTTTCATAAATAACTATTATTACAAATTTTTTATTGCTAACATTCATCAGTCAGAGAAACACTTTGAATTAGTTTCCATTACTTTCACACAAAATATATTCAATGACACGATGTTCCAAAATCCATGAACTCTTTTCTCGTTCAAACTCTTTATATCTGAAGCACATTTTAAAATCTGAACAAACTGTTAGAAACATTTCATGCATTTTGTAGTAACTCTATTGATATGTAAAAAATCTGAGCAGAATATTTACAATAAAATGAAATAATAATCACTCCAAACCCAGATGTCTTGTTTTTATTCTCGTTACCAAACACAAAAAGCTTCACAGTGATTTAGTGTGAAAACATGAATGAAGAAGACAATGATGAGGACGAAGGAGAGCTGGAGCTAATCTTTATTTTGCACAAATAAATGAATTTATGCAATAATATAGAAATAAAGGAGATTAAAGCAAATTTCTGTATTTCTGATTTATTCTTGTTACATTTACTTTAGTAGAGTCAATGAAGAGAAAAGGTGTTATTCCTCTTAATAAAATACTGACTGATGTAAAAAGTCATTAAAACTTCAAAGATAAAATGGTCTATGTGATTATTAAGTCAGTGTGTTATGAGTCACAGTTGTTGCCAGTATTTTGAAACGTGTGTGAAGTGTTCTGGTGGTTTGAGTGAGTTTTGGAGGTGAGATTAACTGTTGATGCTGATGTTGATGTTTGTAAGCATCTGAAGAAAACTGTCACACATTAAATTATCAGTACAGTTACAAACTTCATTCTTCTGTCCAAAACAGAACTATGCGTCCTAATAAGGATGTTTTAGTGCACAATTAAACAGCGATGGTGAATGTTATTGATGAGGTGCATTAAATGTTGCTGTCTCTGATGGGACTACAAACATGGCCGATATCAGGGAGGATGCTTAGGTTTAAGTCCTGAGCTCTTTGTAACTCCAGTTTCCTCCAAAACCACAGAAATGCATGCTGGGTAAAAAGACACTCCCATCTCTGCCCAAGGCTTCAGAACTGCTGGCCTGAGATGGATTGTGATCCTGATCCACATATAATCCTGATCCATATCCAGTTCAGACAACAAAGATACAGACAGCACAGAGAGATAAACAGGAAGTTGAACCAGTACCTGTAGTATTGACACACCTGTCGAAGTGTCCCTTTAAGCCCCCTATGGTTGCTGCAGTCTGAGGGCTATGAGTTAAACTCATCTTCCTCATTGTGTCCGTAGAGGTCTGCAAGCTTCCTGAACCTCGGCCCCCACTCTTTCAGGAAGTCGTAGTTCTGCTCGGGCTCTAATGAGTCTAACGAATCTAACGAGTCTAATGAGTTTAACAAGTTCAATGAGTTTAATGAGCTTAGTGACTCGGCGGCTGACCCGCTGCCCTCGAAGGCATAGGTCTGCAGAGAATCGTAGGGGGGAGCCGTCAGTTCGAGGTCTTCTTTCTGCAGTCTGTCCCTGATGAACTCCTGGAACAGCCGGTTCTTATCTATCAGGTACTCCGGTGTTTTGGTGAGAAGTCCCGGCGGGTGGACGTCACGGTCTTGGAACATTTGTTTAGTTTTGTTTAAGTGTCTCAGAGCGAACATGTCGAAGGCCTTGGTGTCCTCCTCCCCTCCACCTTCATCGTCATAACGAACGATGTTCTCACGAATTTCACGCTCATCTTCCATCGTCGGCTCCCTCCTCCTGTGTCTCAGGGCAACTGTCACTATGACAACACCTATGGAGAAAGAGTAGAGTGAATCAAAAGGTGCCTGTAGGTGGTTGGTGGTAAATATTTAGGTGCTAACTTGATAGTGGGTTGGTTCTATCATTATTGTTCTCTCTCAACTGTCTGAAGAGTTCATCATCAGATTTGGGAGAAAGAGGTTGAGTTTTTGACCTGATGACCTCATGTCTCTGACCTCATGTCTCTGACCTCTTGTCTATGACCTCACGTCTATGACCTCACGTCTATGACCTCGTCTATGACCTCACGTCTATGACCTCACGTCTATGACCTCACGTCTATGACCTCATGTCTAAGGTGTTACCCAGCAGCGTGAGGACACAGGTGAGGACTGCGGCGGTGGCGGCGGTGCTGAGTCCTATCACCATTAGCTGTGATGCCTCTGGGTTGCAGGAACGTCTGTTTCCATTGTGGTCGCAGTCGCAGACGGTGATGGACAGCGTGTTGGTGCTGCTGAGAGACGGAGAGCCGCCGTCTGAAATCACCACCGGCAGGAAGTGAACCAGCTGATCTCGCTGCAGGAAACCAGTTTGAGTCAGAACGGACGCTGTGTTGTCTGAGGACAGAAGGGCGGACAGACTTTAACACCTGAGTGCAGATGGAAGAACCTGCAGAACTTTAAAATAATCAACTCAACCCATTTACAGACTTTGTAAACTAGAAAATTACATCATATTGATTTAATTTGAAAATCATATAATAGTGAATCAGATATTGTTTTTTTTTAAATATTCATCCCTGCAGGTCCCTGCTCTCTGTTTCTTAGACCTTCATGATTAGTGATGTCATTATGGGAGACTGCACCTTTATTGTCTCTCAGGGTGAATTTAAGTTTCCCCTTAGTCTCTATGGTGAGAGAGAACAGGAAGTGATGTCCGTTCTCTGGTTCATCACGATCCACAGCGCTCAGAGTCTCAATGATCTGAGAGGTCAAACACATGAAAGAGAAGGTCAGCTGGCACAAAAGGACACGGTTTGTTAATCACAGTTTCAGACTTGAACCAATCAGACTACATCTGGAGCCTCTGCAGAGATTTTAAACCTGCAACAGAAAGAAAATCCATCACAGTCAAGATTTGTCTTCTTTGTTAGATCGTGGGGTCATGTAGGTATGATCTAAAACTCGATCAATACATGTTTCATCAATGATCCCGGTCATATGACATCAGAGTAGGCTTGTTTGAGATGAACCAGACCGCCGAACCCAAAACCTCATCCTCCACCATTGTAAATGCTTGACTGCAATCAGCTAGACCCAATCCCAACCTCCTCACTCTAACGAGCCTGACGACTCTGGTCAGAATAGGCTCATTCTAGATGAGCTGCTTCTCTCCTGGACAGTAGACCAGATCAGACCTCATCTTCTTCATCATCATCATCTTGACAAAAAACTGAGGTCAAGTCGGACAGTTTTCAGCCGCCTTCAAAGCATAAACAGGAAGCCAAAGAAACAGTGACTTCCTGTTAGATCTGTAGGCTAATTGTAGTTTACAGACCTAGACCAGACCGTTGATCCAGGAGGTGAAGCTCTGAATCCACCAGTCCATCTAGGATACAAACAGCTGAAAAGATCTTGCTTCGTAGGGAGTCTGGACTCCTTAGAGACATTCAGAAGGAGCTCATTAAAGGGGCCATCTGTGGTGGTTCAGGCCGCTGATCAGGACTCCCGTCTCATATATCTGGTCCAGTGGTTGCGTTAGACTTTATAATCTATTATTACCTGTCATTTAAGTCTGTGAATCTAATCCATGAATGGATGAATTTTAGACTGAGGACTGAATCAACATGTATGTTCCTGGAGACTCACCAGACTCTCCAGGAACCCGATCCTCCAAACTCTTGATTCAACTCTGAAAATCATGCATCATGAGCTCCTTCTGCACCGGTGATGAGCTCAGTGACCCGTACTCAAGATCTCTAGTCCATCAACATGACGGACGGCCTTCACATTTTTCCGCCATGGAATACAAAAAATTCCGTCAATGATAGAAAATATTTGGTTAACGCAACCTCTAATCTGGTCTGGGAACGCCTCGGGGGTCCTCAGGATAAAGATGAATTAATGGATGATTCTGGATCAGATTAGTTGAACAGTGATGGAACATTTGGATGAAGATCAGAAACAAATTAAAACAGATTTCAGAGATGATCCAACACTTTCAACTATTTATCTGAAGGTGGAAGGTCAACAGCTCAAAAGGCACTGAGGCAGTGAAACATCCGTAGCAACATTTACTTATTTTTACGCTTATAAGTTTAACAGAAAATAAAGGAGAGTTGAGCATCATTTGTTCACAGCTCTGTTCTGTGTAATTACTGAGGCTCCAGTAAAGAAATACATTAACCTAAAATATCAAGAGCAGGGAGCTAAAGGGTATCAGAAATATACAGATCAATAATAATACATGAAAATACCAGAGCTGAAACCCTGTGTCTGAGAAACTGTATTTACATATGTTATTATAAAAGATTCAGGTGACATCAAAAATATGATATTCTACTCTGTCCTTAACATACATACACATGTACAGTATATACTGTATATGTATATATAAATCTACATTGAACACGTAGTCTTTTATTGTCTTTTTGAGAACAAAAGACTGTGTGTTCAATGTATGTTTATTTAAAAACTAGCTGTTCCTGTCTCTGTGCTAAGTGAAGGAAAACAATCAGTGTTATTATTTGACATCAGTTATAAACACAGCACCAGGTGAACATTCCTACCTGCCCAGGTTTGGCGTTCTCACAGACGAGTGTTTCGTACTCGATGGCGAAGCTCGGAGCGTTGTCATTGACGTCCATCACAGAGACCAGAACCATAGTTTTCCCCACTTGAGACCGATCCACTGACACACACAGAGACACACATGTCAGGCAGTTCACATACACATGAAGCTACAGCTAGCAACTGGTTAGCTTATCTTAGCATGAAGACTGGAACCAGAGGGGAACAGCTAGCTTAGTTTAGCATTAGGACTGGAACCAGGGGGGAACAGCTAACTTATCTTAGCATGAAGACTGGAGCCAGCGGGAAACAGCTAGCTTAGTTTAGCATTAGGACTGGAACCAGGGGGGAACAGCTAGCTTATCTTAGCATGAAGACTGGAACCAGGGGGAACAGCTAGCTTAGCATAGCATGAAGACTGGAACCAGCGGGGAACAGCTAGGTTATCTTAGCATGAAGACTGGAACCAGGGGGGAACGGCTAGCTTAGCTTAGCATGAAGACTGGAACCAGGGGGGAACAGCTAGCTTAGCTTAGCATGAAGACTGGAACCAGGGGGAACAGCTTAGCATGAAGATTTACAGATCTCTGTGGCGAAGATGGTGATGTTGTGAAAAGTGATGGTCTCTCGGTCCAGAGGTCTGGCTGTCGTGATGACACCTGAATTGCTGTCAATATTAAAGTACCGCTCCACATCTGACTTCCTGTCTATAAAGTACCTGCAGACACAGTTTTAAAAGATTAAAACATCAGCACTACTGTCTGGTTCTGGTTCTTGTAAAAGCGTTGATGTTTCATACGTGACGGGGCTGTTTGTGGTGTCGGGGTCGTGAGCTGAAACTGATCCCACATCAGTTCCCACTGCAGCCGCCTCTGAGACCACCATCCGACTGATGGAAGAGAAGACCGGAGGCTCGTCTACGTTCTCGACCAGCAGTCGAATTGTCACCACGTCGCTGAACAGAGTCATCGACAGGAAACGAGTGTCCACATAACGATTGGACACTTCAACGCACAGCGTGAAGCTCGACTTGGTCTCAAAATCCAGAGGCTTGAGGGACGAGAGAGGGGAAAAGAATAATGCTTGTAGATTTCTATTTCAGGCTGATTGTGTCGACATCATGACTGGAGATAAAACAGTCTCACGTTGAGTTCTTGAAGTGTGATTTAAAACGACTTCAATAGCTAAAATATGTCTAAAGATTCTTAACCAAACAAAGAATTTTGTCTTTACATGCATCCCTGACATACATCTAAATGTAAAACCAACAGTGCTTATAAGGGGACTCTCCACTGTCACAGAAAACACAAACACCGGTTTTGACCCTGCCTGTACCAAGTAAAGAAATCTATACCTGTATTCTGTCTCTGAGTCGTGCTTTTGGGTTCCCGCACCTGTAATCCTTACAATCTTCTTGAAGGAAACCAGTACCTTTTCCCAATACACATGTACCTTGTGCAGTGTGACCAGTCCTTCCTGTGTGTTTGGATCAGTGATGATCCTGAAGGTTCCCAGTCCATCTCCATCCAGGATCCTGTAGTCCATCTCAGCATTTGGACCAACATCCAGATCCAGAGCTTTGATCTTAGCGATGACCGTGGAAACCAGAACCGACTCTGGAACACTGAACTGGTAGCTCTCTGTAGGGACACAGGTAAACACACAGGTACACACACGGTTATAGCCTACAGAGGTACACAGGTACACACGACTCTGGAACGCTGAACTGGTAGCTGTGTACCTGGGTACACACCCAGGTACACACGGTTATACACCCAGGTACACACAGGTACACACGGTTGTACACGCGGTTATACAGAGAGTCAAAGGTTAGAGGATGTCGTATGTGTATGGATTGTAAAGCCCTCTGACGAGAATTTGTGATTTGTGATGTTGGGCTAAACAAATATATTAGAAGATTGAATGAATATGCGTTGGTGGGCCGTCCACATAAAGTCAATGTGTGGACACATGCAGGTGTAACGGGTCACCTGTGACCTGTCTCTATGAGGTCGTATGTGAAGGTCAGACTCACTGCGGGTGAAGTGGGGTGGGTTGTCGTTGACGTCAGTCAGAATCACCGTGACAGACGTGGTTCCTGACAGACCTCCCATCTGACCCTTCATGTCTTTGGCCTGGATGACCAGCAGGTAACTGTCTCGCACCTCCCGGTCCATGTCAGGTAGAGCCGTCCGCACCACACCTGCAGGACAGGTGAGAGTCCGGTTCAATAAATGTTTTATATCTATATATATATATATATATATATATATATATATATATATATATATATATATATATATATATACACACACACACACACACACACACACATACACACAGACACTAGTTCTCTGTGAACCATAAACATATTTCAGCATCATGTTAATGTCGGGGAGTAAACACAGTAGACAAGACAATAAGAGATCAGTATCACTTTATTTTGTTAAAGATCCTTTGAATTCAGAAAGCTACAACCTACATTGATCAGTCTTTAATAATCAGTGTCATAGAAACTATAGTATTAATGCTCAGGTGTTGTGCTCAGGTGTTGTGTTCAGGTGTTGTGTTCAGGTGTTGTGCTCAGGTGTTGTGCTCAGGTGTTGTGCTCAGGGCCCCGTTCCTCGTACGTGGCTAACTGAGTTAGCCGGATACTTTTCAGGATAAGATGACGTAGATCAGGCTTTTCGGTTCCACGAAGCAAGTTTGGCAAAATCACCATGGCAACACATCCACAAGCTTGAAGCTGCTCCAGCGCAGGCTAACTGAAGGTAGCTGGATAAACTGCCACTCCCCCGGAAAACATGGCAGCTCCTGTCATATACGGTAGTCTAATGAGCTTGCGCATATACTGGGGGTTATACGGGAGTTCCGGAAATGCATGTAAAGTGAGACACACGGTGATCCATTAAAAGCAGCTGAGCAAACTAAGAAGCCTCTATTGCATTAATGTACAGCTCCCTTCCTCAGAGATCCACTGATGAAGGAGGATATTAGTTAGATTAGCGTTTTATAGGGAGAGAGTTCTTCCACATCGCCAAGATCCATTATCACATTATGATGACTTCCTATACGAGCGCTATCCATTCTGCCCACAAGGAATCATTTATTTACAGACCTTCTGGAGCATACATTGAACACCACACGCTGCAGCCGAGCATTGATGTCTCACAGACTGGATGCAGCCTTGAGCTGTTCTGCGAGTGGTACATTGTTGTTCAGTGTCGGCGATGCGGAGAACATGGGGAAAGCCGCTGCATGCCGTGCTGTTGGTAAAGTTTATTTGGCGCTTAATAAACTTATGGATGTGTTCATTACATCACCATGGCACATATTGTACTGACTCCGCATTCTGAGTAATGTGTGTGTGTTAGTGTTTACTTGCTCCCATGTCCTCTTGATGGCTGCATTGCATACAAGAGGGTTAAAGCACTCATAATGATATGACAGTGTTATTAGTACACCAGCATATCATTACTGTAGAACATGATGAAGGTGGACTCATGATAAGAATAGAGAGAATCACACACTATTTATCTTCACTGCTTCAATTGATTGAATGTCTGATGATGAATAATACACACACACACACTGATCCGCCCACACACATATTCACACACACATATTCAAACTCCTAGTTCTATATGGTAATCTACACATACATGTATGTACACATATATAGTACATGATACATGAGGGCATACAGTACATATATCCTCATATTAATGAGTATCAGTTAGATACTCTTTGGGCTTGTTTTTATTACTTATTCTGAAAGAGTTGAGATCATTATTGTCGCTATAGATCTCATTGGATGATGCATTCATTAAGCCTACTGCCAGCAGCACATTTAAAGACATATAATCTGATTGATTGGGGTGATGAGGCTTTAAAATGAGCCGATACATTTCCCAACACTTACGCATTTAACTTGTCTGTGATATTTTGCGTGCTTCTTGTCTAGTCCTCGCAGCGGTGGCGGTGTTATATTTAGCCGTGATTATGGTCTTGAATTCCTCATATGCGTTCATGATCATCTCCTGCTCGTCAGCGGAGTAAAAAGAGGCTCTTTCTTTGACTTTATTTAACATTGTACTGTTAGAAAATCATGGTTTCGGTGATCGACGCTTCCCCCTTTTGACGTAGGACGGGCACGCGCAATTATCCTGATCCTGATCGTCTGGTTCCAATTAACGAGTGTTTGAGAGCGGATCAGCCTTTGAGAAACCGAGATAGCCTGACATCAATCATCTCGTTAATTTCAGCTGGCTAATAGGACATTTGATCGACTTAGTTGAACCACGTACGAGGAACGGGGCCCAGGTGTTGTGTTCAGGTGTTGTGCTCAGGTGTTGTGTTCAGGTGTTGTGCTCAGGTGTTGTGCTCAGGTGTTGTGCTCAGGTGTTGTGCTCAGGTGTTGTGCTCAGGTGTTGTATTCAGGTGTTGTATTCAGGTGTTCTATTCAGGTGTTGTGCTCACCTGTCTTTGGCTCCACAGAGAAGTATGGCTGACCCTGCAGGATGTTGTAAACCACTCTGGCAGAGTTTCCATAAGTGGGATCATCAGCATCTGTTGCCACGACCGTCACTACTGACGTACCTGCAGAGAAAAATAAAATGATTTAACTGAGGTCAGACTTATTTTTCTTCATCAGCTGCTACTCCTCTTCCTCATGAAAAAACATGGAAAACATTGGATTTATACCTGTGCACTCTTTGTCCTCCAGAAGCTCTACTTTTGCTAATTTACTCAAAGTTGAGTTTAGTAACTCAATTCTATTTGCTGTATTGACTAGAAATGACAAGTCAATCTTTCTTAAATGTATTTATCTCTCATGTCAGTGTCTGCTGTGTTGTTAGTCACAGGATTAATGTTCCTCATTGTGACCCTTTGTATTCCACCCCTCTTCAACATTGTTTTGTCTTTTTTTTGAGGGGGGGGGGGGGGTCTTATAGATAGCAGGTCAACAAGTCACATAGAAATGAAATACCATCTACTTCATATACATCATCTGAAAGCTGGGCACCTGAGGATTGATTTGAGATGCAGCTCAGTATCGTGTGTCAAGTTTTTCTGTTTAGGCGCCAATTCAAATTTTGAAAGTTTAGAGTATATAAGGGCTTCGATTATTTAAAAAATCCACCAAAAAGTCCTTCAAAATAACACCAAGACTTAAGAAACACCATAAAACTCTGTGAATGACCTAGGTTTCTAGTGAATACCATGAAATGTCTTCAATGGGGACTAACATCATCACACATAAATCCAATTTATGTAATTCCAAGACTGTGAAGCGACCCCAGTATGCACAAACTATTTAGAATAGAACAACACATTTATACTGTGTTGATTATGAGATTTTCCATTATATAGAACTAAGTACACACGTTGTCCAACAAAAAAACATCAATTAACAAAACTACTGTACAAATCTTTGTATAAATCAAAGATTTCGTCATTTAAAAGTGAAAAAATACAAATAAATAAACAACTTTACAGGCTGTGAAACTGGTTTTAAGTTATTCTTTCATTTATTGGTGCTCATGCAGCTGCTTGTGTTGAAAAGTATAAAAAAAGAATATTTACTTGCTAAAAGATGTCTCTGGTTTGTGAAAACTGGATTTCAATATTTTTCAGTTTGTAGCGCTTAATCAGAGGTGGAGGACGTATTCAGATCATTTATTGAACTGAAAGTAGCAAAACTGCAATATAAGAATCATAAAGTCAAAGTCATGCATTGAAAATGTAACTGAAGTAGAAATATGTAAGTATGATTGGCAAAATCTAAGATAAGATAGATTCAAGATTCAAAATGTTTATTGTCACTCCGGTTATACAATATATATATATATATATATATATATATATATATATATATATATATATATACACACACATATATATATATATACACACATATATATATATATATACACACACACATATATATATATACACACACATATATATATATATACACACACATATATATATATATATACACACACACATATGTATATATATATATATATATATATACATACATATATACAAGTACAGTCGTGCGAAAGGCTTTGCTCCATGAAAGAAGGAAAATATATAGTATATATAAAAAGATATATAAAATATAATACAATAAATATGTGTGGTGGCAATTTCTGTTGAATAAAGCATAAAGTCAACGTTTGTCTTTCTGTGAATTTTATTGAAGCTTCTGCAGTCGGACTCAGATGTTGAGTCGACTCATCATCAAATCTTTACTGAGAGGTAAAACACAGGTTTCTTCACATGTTCTGCCTGATCAATGATGTATGTAGTCCAAATTTCCATTACATAAAAAATATATGAGAAGCAATAAAAATGTCCATCTGAGAAAAATAAAACAAATAAAACCAATAACAGGTTATTATTTATAGATAGATGACCTATTATTAATAACTTCTCCAGAGGGAAACAGCAGTTGCAGTACAAAGTAGGGACAAGTGCAAATTGAAAAGACTGCAAATACAAAACCTCAATAAAGGTGCAAGAATAAAAAATGGCAGGAACAGAAATCCACAACTCCCAAATATATTGAACATGCATAATGTAAAAAAATATAAACAAGGTTATTGATAAGTACAGCTAAGTGTTTATGGTTCATTCAAAATGTTCGATTTCCATGCTGTTGCACGTAATGTATAAAACTGTGAATGTTACTACACTATTTAATATTATATTATTGGAACATCATAAATGATGCATTATGGTGCAGATAATATGAACTTATTTACTGATGCTATTTTACAAACAATATAATAAATGTGGTGGAGTAGAAGTTTAAAGGTGGATAAAATACAGATACTGTTGTACTTAACTGCCGTACCTGAATAAATGTACTTGAATATATTTGCATCATGTAAGAGGCTCTAGAGAATCTACTGAAGACGTTTCTGTTCCTGTTTCCTTTCACCTCCATTACAGATCAGTTTATATTGGGACAAGTAGAGTGCCTGATCACTTCATATATTCTCAGCTGATGAAGTCCTAGATCAGTGTCAACAGGTACTCTTTGCTAAACTAAACCCCTCATTTAGTCTGCAGGTGTTCAGACTCACCTACTGGAGACCTCTCAGCCACCCTGGCGGTGTACGGTCCATCCAGGAACTTGGGTTCGTTGTCATTGATGTCCTGGACTTTGATGACGAACTGGGACTCAGGTTCGACGGGCAGGTTGATATTTTGGTCTTGAGCTTGCGCTCTCAGGGTGTAGTACGCCTGCTGTTCCCGGTCCAGCCTCTTGGTGGCATGAATGTCTCCTGTGTTCTCATCGATGGTGAAAATTGACTTTGCTCCTTCACCATTCAGGACGTACCTCACCTGACCATCACCTTTATCCATGTCAGAGTGGATCTGCAGGGACCAGAGGCAACCACGGAAATGGTCAACAACAATATGGTAAAAAAATCTGAGAAAACCGGGTAAACTATGAGAGAAAACCAGGTAAACAATCAAAGATAACTGTGTAAACTACCAGAGATAACCAGGTGAACTAACAGAGAAAACTGGGTAAACTATTAGAGAAAACTGGGTAAACTATCAGAGATAACAACCAGGTAAACTATCAGAGATAACTGGGTAAACTATCAGAGATAACCAGGTGAACTAACAGAGAAAACTGGGTCAACTATTAGAGAAAACTGGGTAGAATATCAGAGATAACAACCAGGTAAACTATCAGAGATAACTGGGTAAACTATCAGAGATAACCGGGTAAACTATCAGAGATAACCGGGTAAACTATCAGAGATAACCGGGTCAACTATTAGAGATAACCGGGTAAACTATCAGAGATAACCGGGTAAACTATTAGACATAACTGGGTAAACTATCAGAGATAACAACCAGGTAAACTATCATAGATAACTGGGTAAACTATCATAGATAACTGGGTAAACTATCAGAGATAACTAGGTAAACTATCAGAGATAACTGGGTAAACTATCAGAGATAACTGGGTAAACTATCAGAGATAACAACCAGGTAAACTATCAGAGATAACTGGGTAAACTATCAGAGATAACCGGGCAAGCTATCAGAGATAACCGGGCAAGCTATCAGAGATAACCGGGTAAGCTATTAGAGATAACCGGGTAAACTATTAGAGATAACCAGGTAAACTATCAGAGATAACCGGGTAAACTATTAGAGATAACCCGGTAAACTATCAGAGATAACTGGGTAAACTATCAGAGATAACTGGGTAGACTATCAGAGATAACAACCAGGTAAACTATCAGAGATAACTGGGTAAGCTATCAGAGATAACCGGCTAAACTATCAGAGATAACCGGCTAAACTATCAGAGATAACCGGGTCAACTATTAGAGATAACCGGGTAAACTATCAGAGATAACTGGGTAAACTATTAGAGATAACCGGGTAAACTATCAGAGATAACCGGGTAAACTATTAGAGATAACTGGGTAAACTATCAGAGATAACAACCAGGTAAACTATCAGAGATAACTGGGTAAACTATTAGAGATAACTGGGTAAACTATCAGAGATAACCGGATAAACGATTAGAGATAACCGGGTAAACTATTAGAGATAACTGGGTAAACTATTAGAGATAACTGGGTAAACTATCAGAGATAACCAGGTAAACTATTAGAGATAACCGGGTAAACTATCAGAGATAACCGGGTAAACTATTAGAGATAACTGGGTAAACTATCAGAGATAACTGGGTAAACTATCAGAGATAACAACCAGGTAAACTATCAGAGATAACTGGGTAAACTATCAGAGATAACTGGGTAAACTATCAGAGATAACTGGGTAAACATTTAGAGATAATCAGGGTAAACCTTAAGAGAAAACCAAGTAAACTATCAAAGATAACAACCGGTAAACTATCAGAGATAACCGACACCCTAACACATAATCTGAACATGTGAACAATGTTACCGAGAACGTGTTCTTGAAGTCTAAACTCTCAGATCTGATTCATCTGTCAGTATAATTTACATAAATCAAAGTATTTTTGTACCTTCCCAACGTACAGCGGCTCATCTCCGGTGTACTCCTCCAGGACAAAGAACTGGTTCCATACCCAGCTCCTCCTCCTCCTCTGGTAGCAG
Organism: Anarhichas minor; assembly: GCF_050575085.1. Taxonomy (NCBI): domain Eukaryota; kingdom Metazoa; phylum Chordata; class Actinopteri; order Perciformes; family Anarhichadidae; genus Anarhichas; species Anarhichas minor. The sequence goes on from NW_027466505.1 coordinate 594,843, forward strand.
TGGACACCTGCTGCTGCTCCTCGTCTTAGTCCTCCATCGCATCCTCTTCCTGAAACCTGACGAAGGAGGACGGAGTTCAGGGTCATTGCCTCACAGCCTGGCTCCTCCCACAGTGACAGGACGAACACACTGAGCATGCTCAGATACCAGAGAGACATCATCTCTGAGAAGACAGCAATGAAGAGACGTCAAACTGTCCCACGAAGAGACATCAAACTGTCCAACGAAGAGACGTCAAACTGTCCCACGAAGAGACATCAAACTGTCCAACGAAGAGATGTCAAACTGTCCCACGAAGAGACATCCAACTGTCAAACGAAGAGACGTCAAACTGTCCAACATAGAGACGTCAAACTGTCCGAGATGAGACAACAAACTGTCCAACGAAGAGACTTCAAACTGTCCAACGAAGAGACATCAAACTGTCCAACAAAGAGACTTAAAACTGTCCAACAAAGAGTGTTCAAACTGTCCAACAAAGAGACATCAAACTGTCCAACGAAGAGACTTCAAACTGTCCAACGAAGAGACTTCAAACAGTCCAATGAAGAGATGTCAAACTGTCCAACGAAGAGACATCAAACTGTCCAACGAAGAGACTTAAAAGTGTCCAACAAAGAGTGTTCAAACTGTCCAACAAAGAGACATCAAACTGTCCCACGAAGAGACTTCAAAGTGTCCAACGAAGAGATGTCAAACTGTCCAACGAACCGATGTCAAACTGTCCAACGAAGAGATGTCAAACTGTCGCACGAAAAGACTTCAAAGTGTCCAACGAAGAGATGTCAAACTGTCCCACGAAGAGACATCAAACTGTCAAACGAAGAGACGTCAAACTGTCCAACATAGAGACGTCAAACTGTCCGAGATGAGACAACAAACTGTCCAACGAAGAGACGTCAAACTGTCCAACAAAGAGACATTAAACTGTCCAACAAAGAGACTTAAAACTGTCCAACAAAGAGTGTTCAAACTGTCCAACAAAGAGACATCAAACTGTCCAACGAAGAGACTTCAAACTGTCCAACAAAGAGACTTCAAACAGTCCAATGAAGAGACGTCAAACTGTCCAACGAAGAGACATTAAACTGTCCAACGAAGAGACTTAAAACTGTCCAAGATGAGACGAAAACTGTCCAACGAAGAGATGTCAAACTGTCCAACGAAGAGACATCCAACTGTCCAACGAAGAGACGAAAAACTGTCCAACGAAGAGACTTCAAAGTGTCCAACGAAGAGATGTCAAACTGTTCCACGAAGAGACTTCAAAGTGTCCAACGAAGAGACTTCAAAGTGTCCAACGAAGAGATGTCAAACTGTCAAACAAAGAGACTTCAAAGTGTCCAACGAAGAGATGTCAAACTGTCCAACGAAGAGACGTCCAACTGTCCAACGAAGAGACGAAAAACTGTTCCACGAAGAGACTTAAAACTGTCCAACGAAGAGACATCAAACTGTCCAACGAAGAGATGTCAAACTGTCCCACAAAGAGACTTCAAAGTGTCCAACGAAGAGACTTCAAAGTGTCCAACGAAGAGATGTCAAACTGTCCAACGAAGAGACGTCACACGAAGAGACGTCAAACTGTCCAAGATGAGATGAAAAACTGTCCAACGAAGAGACGTCAAACTGTCCAACGAAGAGACGTCAAACTGTCCAACGAAGAGACATCAAACTGTCCAACGAAGAGACTTAAACTGTCCAACAAAGAGTGTTCAAACTGTCCAACAAAGAGACTTCAAACTGTCCAACAAAGAGTGTTCAAACTGTCCAACAAAGAGACGTCAAACTGTCCAAGATGAGACGACAAACTGTCCAACGAAGAGACGTCACACGAAGAGACGTCAAACTGTCCAAGATGAGACGAAAAACTGTCCAACGAAGAGACGTCAAACTGTCCAACGAAGAGACGTCAAACTGTCCAACGAAGAGACATCAAACTGTCCAACGAAGAGACTTAAACTGTCCAACAAAGAGTGTTCAAACTGTCATACAAAGAGACTTCTAACTGTCCAACAAAGAGTGTTCAAACTGTCTAACATCCAGACGTCAAACTGTCCAACAAGGAGTCCGATCAAAGGAAGGAAAAATGAAATACTCCTAAATAAACACAGGAGACCGTCCAGATCCAGGAAGATGAACAATGATGGAGGACACAAGAGGAGGTGATAAAGGAGGAGTTGATCCTTTAGAACAAAAGAATAGAAATAGTTATTTTACTGTAAACAGTGTCAAAACAAGTTATATTCACCTCCTTATACAGCATATCCATATATCCATACCTATATAATTATATATTATAATCTTAAATGTCTGTAAATATATATTTAGTAGAGACCCTGAATCTTTGATTTCATTTGCAGAAAATACTTAATAGCATTATAAATGGTATTAAAAATCATTTTCATTCTGAAGATCAGAAACAGAAACACTGAGCGGTTCTTTTTGTGAAAATCATCCACTAAAAAACAGGATTATTGTGAGAAACAGGATTATTTCTCTCTTTTGCATTATTTTTTGTTTTGCTTTAAAATTGATTGTTTTTACTTTCAATGTCCCAAAGTAATAATATTTATTATATATAAATATAATAATATATAGTGTTCACTGTGGGACAAACATGTGAATCTGATTGTAGTTAATTTTATTAAAGCCTCTTCAGTAACTATTAAAACATTTAAATCTGAACAAACTGAAAAACACAGCGGCTTTTAAAGCAGAATTTAATCTCAAAAACAGTCTTACCATCCAGCTGATCTGTCTGTCCTGTTGATCTGCAGCTTCTCTGATTATTATGATTATGATTATTGATCAGTAATCAGCTCAGATTACTGGTTAAAGGAAGAAGAACTCCAGCAGCAGCTCCGAGAGGAGGAAACAAAGAACTCTCTGTTGGAGTCCTGCTGTTGCTCGTCGGTCTGTTACAAAGTCCTTGTTCCCCCACGGGGGCGGGGGTGGGGGCAGGGGGGGCCTGTTCATCAGCCTCTTCACTACATCATAAAAAGGACTTTTATTCAAAACACATTAGGAATTCATACTAACTACACTAGGAGGCTCCGACCGCTTGTCGAACCTCAGATTCAAGAGGAGCAGTGCGGATTCCGTCCCGGCCGTGGAACAGTGGACCAGCTCTTTACCCTCGCAAGACTACTGGAGGGGCTCTGGGAGTTTGCCCAACCAGTCTACATGTGCTTTGTGGACTTGGAGAAGGCTTTCGACCGGGTCCCTCGGGGGGTCTTGTGGGGGGTGCTGCGGGAGTATGGGGTGCCGGACCCATTACAACGGGCGATCCGGTCTCTGTACGACTGCAGTAGGAGCTGTGTCCGCATTCTCGGCAATAAGTCAGACACGTTCCCGGTGGGTGTTGGCCTCCGCCAGGGCTGCCCTTTGTCACCGGTCCTGTTCGTGATTTTCATGGACATGATATCTAGGCGCAGCCTGGGGGCGGAGAACGTCAGTTTCGGGGGTCTCGGGATCGCCTCTCTGCTATTTGCGGATGATGTGGTCCTGTTAGCCTCCTCGGATCGTGACCTCCAGCATTCACTGGGACGGTTTGCAGCCGAGTGTGAAGCGGCGGGGATGAGAGTTAGCACCTCCAAATCTGAGGCCATGGTGCTCTGCCGGAAACCGGTGGATTGCTCCCTCCAGGTGGGGACGGAGTGCCTACCTCAAGCGAAGGAGTTTAAGTATCTCGGGGTCTTGTTCACGAGTGAGGGTAAGATGGAGCGGGAGATCGACAGACGGATCGGTGCAGCTGCAGCAGTAAAGCAGGCGCTGCACCGGACCGTCTTGGTGAAGAGGGAGCTGAGCCGGAAGGCAAAGCTCTCAATTTACCACTCGGTCTACGTTCCTACCCTCACCTATGGTCACGAACTCTGGGTCGTGACCGAAAGGACAAGGTCGCGGCTACAAGCGGCCGAAATGAGCTTCCTCCGTAGGGTGGCCGGGCTCAGCCTTAGAGATAGGGTAAGGAGCTCGGTCATCAGGAGGGAGCTTGGAGTCGAGCCGCTACTCCTTCGCGTCGAAAGGAGTCAGCTGAGGTGGTTCGGGCATCTAATTAGGATGCCTCCTGGACGCCTCCCACTGGAGGTTTTCCAGGCACGTCCAACTGGGAAGAGACCCCGGGGAAGACCCAGAACACGCTGGAGAGATTACATCTCCCAGCTGGCCTGGGAACGCCTCGGGATCCCCCAGAATGAGCTGGAACATGTTGCCGGTGAGAGGGAGGTCTGGGTCGGCCTGCTTGACCTACTGCCACCGCGACCCGACCCCGGATAAGCGGTGGAAAATGGATGGATGGATGGACTAACTACACTTTTGTATAACATTTGTAAATGTATTAAAATGGATTGATCTGCCGGGGTCAGATGAAACCAGCACCGGAATCTGCTCTGGGATCTGATCCGGAGTCTGTTGCGGCCATGGACTCAGAGTCTGTGTCAGTCTATGTCAGTAACTGAACCTGGTGGTGTGGGACCAGATGAACCTGATTCTGAACCTGGTGGTGTCGGACCAGATGGACCCGTCGCTGAACCTGGTGCAAATCTGTCCATAAATCAGTGACAGTTTGTCCAAACTTCACCAAACCTGCTGGATATATTGAGTGAAGCTGTTGAAACATGTCCTGAAACACCTGGACAGGTCACTAGACGGACTCTGAGTGTGAATGACAGACATGTGATGATGAAACAAGCCTGTGATTGGTCTCTTTCTTCTTTATACACAATAAACCAGCTGAAGAGAAGACAGAAACCTGCAGCTTTCATTCTGACCGTTGAGGGAAAACGGACGCTGGCGGATATTTTTCTCTTTGCAATTTCTGATTAGCACTAAATATCTTGACTTCTTTTTCTTTTGTAATGTTGAGAACAGAGCATTCAAATTATTATTATTATTATTATTATTATTATTGATCTCTAAAATCTCTACATTTAAACGATACATCCTCTGTCTCTATGTGGACATTTAAAACAGACTCACTTCAGAGTCCAGACCAGGTCATAATAACTCACATCCTGGCCTGAGGACCTGAAGGAAGACGTCACTCAGCAGGACTCAGTGTGAGAGGAGATCCTCGACCTTTAACTCAAATACCAGACGAGCTGCAGGAGGTTCAGCTGGAAGACGAAGACCTTTAGAGTTCTCTTCTTCTGAAGAGCTTCGACTGGCACCAACGCTGACGATCATTGATCAACTTCTTTCACTTCACCGCTGGTCTGTGAATTATTGATCTGTGAAGAGATTCAGCTGATCAGTTATTGTAAACAAACTGTTGCTGCTTGTTTTTATTCTCCATGTCCACTCTTATTAAAGATAAGTGAAGAACTCTGTTCTACTGACATATTACTGACCCGTGTCTGTACCTGGTTCAAGTTAAACCAGGTACCGGGTAGAAGTTAAACCAGGTACCAGGCCGGACTCACCTGTCTCTCTGCAGGACTGTGACGTCCTCCTCTCTCTTGCTGGAGGTTTGAGACTGTGCGAGGTACAGGAAGCTGGTTATCGTAGTTTGTCGTCAGGTAGGTGTTTCCACCAGAGAGTCCACCAGAGAAACCAGAGACCACGAGAGACACCACACCTCTAGAGAGTCCACCAGAAACACCACAGTCCACCAAAGACAACACTCCTCCAGAGAGTCCACCAGAGACACCATAGTCCACCAAAGACACAGTCCACCAGAGAGTCCACCAGAGACACCACAGTCCATCAAAAAAAACAGAGACCACCAGAGACACCACAGTCCATCAAAGAAACCACCAGAGACACCACAGTCCACCAGAGACATCAGAGTCCACAAGAGAGTCTACCTGAGACACTAGAGACAACAAGGGACACTCAAATTCACCACACTGATGTTTTGATATTTAAAATGATTGTTTGCAGAGGAAGGAAGTGATAACTTTACTGTCCCAGAACTTTTAGAGACAAATCTCTGATCAGATCTGTGACCTGACTTATGTTGTGGATCTTAAGACAGCTGATCAGTTGTGATCGTCTGAGGCTGTATTGTTTGAGTCTAAAGGCTCTCACACCCCAGAGAGTTCAGGCTCATGAGTCTCAGGTGTTCTGAGCTCTGACAGCCTGCAGCTGATTTGATCTCAGGTGTTCACAGGAAGTGAATCACCTACAGCTGCAGGCAAGCACACACACGCACACACACACACACACACACACACACACACACACACACATATATATTTAAATTATATAAAATGTCACAAGCTTTCATTACTTCCTGTTGTTGAACTCAGACTAGATGAAACAAATTTCAAGGACTGCCTTTTTTCACCTACGTATCATTTAAAAAATCAGGCACATCCTGTCTCAAAGCAATACAGAAAGATGAGTTTGTGCATTTGTTACTTCTAGACTAGATTACTGGAACAGTGTGTGAGATCACACTCTGTTGGCTTTCAGTGAGAGAAAGAGATCTTTAGGATTTTCTTACTTTAAGGAGCTACTCTTCAGTCAATACTCTGTTCTTGTTCATGACTATATTATTGCTTTTTTCAAATTGATTTGGATGCTTTGTCAGAGATCAAACGAGATAAGCGCTTCAGCGTGATATTAAATTACACCAAAACAATAAAAAATAGTAATAAAAACCAACAAAGCTTCTCAATACCTCAGTAGCAATGACTTCATGAACTTCTTTAATGATAAGATTATAATTATTAGAGAGAACATTAATAATCTCCTGCCCTCGACTAGTACCGATCTTTCCACAAATAGAGTAACCATAGAAACAGCTGTAAACCCTGATATATGTTTAGATGGCTTTACTCCCATCGACCTTGACAAACTGACTTCAACAATTTCTACGTCTAAACCTTCTACCTGTCTCTTAGACCCTATACCGACTAGGCTGCTTAAAGAAGTGCTACCACTAATTAGCACAACTTTATTAGATATGATCAACCTGTCTTTATTAACAGGCCATGTACCACAGTCCTTCAAAGTAGCTCTAATTAAACCTCTTCGTAAGAAGCCCACTCTCGATCCAGAGGTGTTGGCCAACTATAGACCGATCTCTAACCTTCCTCTCTAAGATCCTCGAGAAAGCAGTTGCAAATCAGTTGTGTAACTTTCTACGCAACAATAGTTTATTTGAGGATTTTCAGTCAGGATTTAGAAAGCATCATAATACAGAGACAGCTCTGGTAAAAATAACTAATGACCTTCTAATCGCATCAGACAAAGGACTAGTCTCTGTTCTTGTCCTGTTAGACCTTAGTGCTGCGTTCGACACTATAGACCACTACATCCTGTTGCAGAGACTTGAACATTATATTGGCATCAAAGGAACTGCACTGAACTGGTTTGGATCCTATTTATCGGAGCGATCTCAGTTTGTTTATGTAAACGATGAAGCCTCAATGAAGACCAACGTCAGTTATGGAGTTCCACAAGGTTCTGTGCTTGGACCAATCTTGTTCACCTTATATATGCTTCCTTTTGGCAATATTATCAGAAAACACTCTATAAACTTTCATTGTTATGCAGATGATACTCAATTATATATATCGATCAAACCAGATGAAACCAATCAGCTTGCTAATCTGCAAGCATGTCTTAAGGACATAAAAACCTGGATGACCTGCAACTTCCTGATGTTAAACTCAGACAAAACTGAAGTTATTCTACTAGGCCCAGAACACCTCCGAAATCAGTTATCGAATGATATAGTTTCTCTAGATGGCATTGCGCTGGCATCCAGCAGCACCGTAAAGAATCTTGGAGTTACCTTTGTTCAGGATTTGTCTTTTAACTCTCAGATAAAACTAATTTATAGGACTGCCTTTTTTCACCTACGTAATATTTCAAAAATCAGGCACATCCTGTCTCAAAGCGATGCAGAGAAATTAGTTCATGCATTTGTTACCTCTAGACTAGATTACTGCAATTCCTTATTTTCAGGCTGCTCTAATAAGTCTCTAAAATCTCTCCAGCTGATCCAGAATGCTGCAGCTCGTGTACTAACAAGAACTAAGAAAAGAGATCATATTACTCCTGTATTAGCTTCTCTGCACTGGCTCCCTGTAAAATCTAGAATATAATTTAAAATCCTTTTACTTACCTACAAAGCCCGAATTGGTCAGGCACCATCATATCTTAAAGAGCTTATAGTACCATACTGCCCTACTAGAGAGCTGCGCACCATTAATTCAGGGTTACTTGTGGTTCCTAGAGTCTTAAAAAGTAGGATGGGAGCCAGAGCCTTCAGTTATCAAGCACCTCTTTTGTGGAACCAGCTTCCCGTTTCAGTCCGGGGGGCAGACACACACCACATTTAAGAGTAGGCTTAAGACTTTCCTCTTTGATAGTGCTTATAGTTAGGGCTGGCTCAGGTTTGCCTTGGACCGGCCCTTAGACAAACTGGTATAGGCAAAAACTACAGGGGGTCTTCCTTAGGATACACTGAGCACCTCTCCCCTCCTCTTCTTCACCTGTCTGTATGAATTGATGTCCTATTAATGCTCATTACTAACTTTACTTCTTCCCCGGAGTATTTGTGCTTTCTCGCCTCACAGGTTCCCATGACCACAGTTTAATCTGGACACTGGTCCTTCAACCAGCCATGGCCCTGCTGACACCTACTACTACCCTTATTATTAACATTATTAACCCTATTACCGATACCATTAATGCACAGTACTGATTTTGTCTCTTCCCCGGAGTCCTTGTGCTTTCTCTCCTCACAGGTTTCCATGGAGCATGGTTTCATCTGGACCCTGGTCCTTCCTCCTACCATGGCCCTGCTGACTCCAACTGCTAATATCACTTTTATTATTACTCACATTACTATTTCATATTACCGATACCATTAATGCACATTATTGACCTGCTTCTTCACCAGAGTGTCTGTACTTTCTCGCCTCACAGGTTCCTGTGTATCCGGGTTATACCTGGACCAGGTCTTGTCTCCTGTCGTGGTTCTGTCATACATTGAATGTGCTGTAATTACATTGAATGTGTTGTAATTCACTATCCTGTTCTACACATGACATCTATTGCACTTCTGTCCATCCTGGGAGAGGGATCCCTCCTCTGTTGCTCTCACTAAGGTTTCTTCCTCTTTTCTCCCCGTTAAAGGGGTTTTTTGGGGGAGTTTTTCCTGTTCCGATGTGAGGGTCCTGGGACAAGAGGATGTCAAATGTGTACATATTGTAAAGCCCTCTGAGGCAAATTTGTAATTTGTGATTTTGGGCTATACAAAAATAAATTGAATTGAATTGAATTGAATACTCCAGTCTTTAATAATTGAATACCGGGTTCAGTTCCCATCACGACATTCTGTTAACGTATAAACACTTAAGTGTCTCGGTAGAGTTACAGTTCAGTTTGTAGAAACACAGCGGTGCACCATGGTGGACTCAGTGGACCAGGACCCGCTCCCTCTGGAGACATGAATGGCTTTATCTAAGCTAACAAATAACACTAATTAAATAAATGCATAATAGGTATATTATATTGCACTTCTGCCAATTAACCCCCTAAATATTACACACTGTTCCTTTAAGACTCTTCAGTTGAATGCTGCAGCTCGTGTACTAACAAAAACTAGGAAAAAATATCATATCACTCCTGTATTAGCTTCTCTGCACTGACTCCATGTATAGAATTTCAAATCCTTCACCTTACCTACAAAGCCCTAATTGGTCAGAAACCATCATATCTTAAGGAGCTTATAGAACCATATTAAGAGTATGCTTGAGACTTTCCTCTTCGATAACACTTAGAGTTAGGGCTGGTTCAGGTTTATAGTTAGGGCTGGTTCAGGTTTATAGTTAGGGCTGGTTGAGGTTTATAGTTAGGGCTGGTTGAGGTTTATAGTTAGGGCTGGCTCAGGTTTATAGTTAGGGCTGGTTCAGGTTTATAGTTAGGTCCAGCCCTTAATTATGCTGCTATAAGCTTAGACTGCTGAAGGGTTTCCTAGGATACATCGAGCTCCTCTCTTTGTGCTTCCTCTCCTCACAGGTTTCCATGGATCGTGGTCTTACCTGGTCCATGGTGGTGCCTCCTGCCGTGGCCCTGCTTATACCCACTGATACTATTATGAACTTCTCCCTGGGTAGGGATCCCTCTTCTGTTGCTCTCTCTGAGTTTCACCTCCTCGTTATAGTTCTTTTTGGGGGTTTTCCTGTTCCGATGTGAGGGTCCTGGGACAGAGGAGGTTGTGTGTTCTACAGATAGTAAAGCCCTCTGAGGCAAATACAAATACAATATTAATATAATTGAAATATTTAATGTCTAAATGATAAAAAATGCTCCATATTTAAGTCTCTGTGACGGACGACTTTTTATTTCATTTTCCAGTGTGGAAGTTCAAATAGAAACTTTGATTTCAAAGTTTGGACACAGTTTTTCTGCTCTAGCATAAACTGAGACGTAACTCCCATATAAGTCTATCACATAGTAAATCATATGAATAAAAAACAACAAGAAAGAACTGGTCATCATAAAGTAAATGCCATTAGTCCATGTTTTATTATATGCTGCAAGATGAAGACGGTCTACCAGGTTTTTATAAATATAAATGAAAATGTTTTAAGTTGAAGAAGTTGCTATAAAATGGGCAGAAAGCAAGTGAAAGGTTTCCTAAGTTTTTTTTAGCTCCACTCTTTAACTGTGAGCTTTTAACTACCTGGAACTGTTTGTTCATTAAACCCACGATTGGTTTCAAAGGAAAATTTATTTATTTTTAAGTGTTAACTGAAATGATTCAGATTAACAGACAGATTAACAGAAAGAGTGCTGACATGAGTCTTTAAACCAGATTAATGGTTAATCTCTTCCTTCCTCTCAGCTAGAAGCACTCTGATGTGAGTGGGAGTGTTAGTGCCCCCCCTCCAGGCTGAACCAGGAGACTTTAAAATGCCAAACCTCAGAATCTGTCACCTCACGTTACCTTCAGAGTGTGAACCTGAACCTGAACGCTGCATTTACTGCTCAAAGCAGACGTGGAGGAGCAGCTGCTGTAGAGCACCCGGGGATCAACATGAGGTTCAGGGTCTCAGTCAAGGAGAGGAGGAGCTGGGGATCGGACCGCCACACACACACACACACACACACACACACACACACACACACACACACACACACGCACACACACAGAATCACACACACACACACAGAATCACACACACACACACATAATCACACACACACAATCACACAGACACCCACAATCACACACACGCAATCACACACACGCAATCACACACACACACAATCACACACACACAATCACACAGACACCCACAATCACACACGCACAATCACACACGCACAATCACACACGCACACACACACACACACACAATCACACACACACACACACACATAATTACACACACACAATCACACACAATCACACACGCACACACACACACAAACAATCACACACACACACACACACATAATCACACACACACCCACAATCACACACACACACACACACACGCACACACACAATCACACATGCATACACACACACACCTGCAGGCTCAAGTTGAACCACAGATGTAGTTCAACTTGAGGCAGGCTACTCCAAGGAAGTAGTCTACCTGTATGTGCCAGTAAGAACATTTTAATGAAATTAAAAACATTTACTGTTTACTCTGTACTGTTTAAATCAGGCTGCTCCTCCGATGAAGATGAGTCATCTGTCACTCTGCTTTGTGGGTGTTTGGACAAACTGACTCTTTGGTGAAGCCAAAATGAAGTGCGAAAAAAGATACTGACCATCTGAATGAAAACAGAGCAGAGAGTCAATGAATGAAGGAGAGGAGGTACCTCTGCAACTAGTGCCTGTAAATCTGCAACTATTCCCTTTATATCTGCAACTAGTCCCTTTATATCTGTAACTAGTGCCTGTAAATCTGCAACTAGTCCCTTTATATCTGCAACTAGTGCCTGTAAATCTGCAACTAGTCCCTTTATATCTGAAACTAGTCCCTTTATATCTGAAACTAGTCCCTTTATATCAACATCTAGTCCCCAGACCTCTTGGGTCTAGATCTTTCAATTTTAATTAATTTTAATCAGAAGATTGGCAGTTCGATCCATGGCTCCTCCAGTCCATGTTGATGTTTCACTAAACCCCAAATTGCTCCCGAAGGCTGTGCCATCGGTGTACGAGTGTGTGTGAATGATTACATAGTTCTGATGGGCAGGTGGCACCTTGCATGGTAGCTCCTGCCATCGGTGTATGAATGTGTGTGAATGGATGAATGATGACATGTAGTGTTAAAGTGCTAGAAAAGTGCTATACAAGTACAGTCCATTTACCATTTAAATCAACATCTAGTCCCCAGAGCTCTATAAAAAGTCCACAGGTCAGATCCTGTTTAAAACAACAATGGAAGCCAACATGGCAGCAAGAGGCCTGTTTTAAAAAAACCTTGATTAGCAACAGGAAAACACCATAATTCATGCTTTCTTTTTTGTTTCCACAAATGTTTGCTGTTTTTTTTGTACTACATTCTATTTAGGGTTAGGGTTAGGGTTGGGGTTAGGGGTTGGGGTTAGGGGTTAGGGTTTTTACATTCAGATTTTCATTGCAAAATGCAACCTTTGGAAATGCTTTAATACTGATTGGTTTTACAATGTGAAGATAAATCAATATTTTCATCATTGTGCAGTCCGGGTTTTGTGTGTGTTTTTGGTCAATATATTCAAGTATTTTACATTTTTTAAGATCGTATGAACCGTGTGCCCGACAGCAACAAGATTAGGTTTTTATAAACTATTTCAAAAGATCTGAGGTGTTCTGCTACTTGTGTGTGGTTGTGTGAATCAGTGTGTAGTGTTTTGATAACAAAAAAACTGTAATTTATCCTAAAATGATGTGCCATTGTCTTTCATGTCTTGCAATTTTATTGTTTATTAGAAACATCTTGAATCAAGTGATCAAGTCAGTCTGTTCTCTGCTCCTCTATCACTGTGTGGTTTGGATCGGCCACCAAACAGGACAGAAACAGACTTCAACAGACTCTCAGGTCTGCAGAGAGAATCATTGGTTCCAGCCTGCCCTCCATCCTGGACTTGTTCACCTCCAGAGTCAGGAAGCGGGCTGGAAAGATCTCTGCAGATCCATCACACCCTGGACACAAGCTGTTCCAACTCCTCCCCTCTGGTAGGCGCTACAGAGCTCTGTACGCCAAAACCACCAGACACAGGAACAGCTTCTTTCCGCTGGCCGTCACTCTGATGAACACTAATCAGACATACTGCACTACTACCTCCATTCTGCACTATTACCTTAATTCCATTGACACTGTTGTTGTATTGTTGTATAGGGTTATGTTCATTTATACTATATATATATATATATTTATACTATATATATATATATATATATATATACATATATACATATATACATATATATATATATATATATACATATATACATATACATATATACAGTATATATATACATATATATATACATATACACATATATATATATATATATACATATATACACATATATATATATATACATACACATATACTTTTTGGATATATATTTATATTGTGCATAGTCGTTACATGTTTATGCTTACATCTGTTCTACTTTTTTATTTTTTTGTCTTTTGTTGTCCTTGTTTTTTATTTTTTATATATTTAAAAAAATGTTCCTGTTTATTTGTAAATTCTGTGTATGTACGTGGAGAGCAACGAAAAACCTGTATGTGTACGTGTACATGGCCAATAAATCTGATTCTGATTTAAACTGGTGACAGAATTTCTCCTCTGAGTAAAAGTGATTTTGAGTCAAAGAAAAAAGAGAGTCATTAAGATGTACTTCAGTGTTCCTGTTTTAATATTGTCACATGAGTTACTAGAGACACAGATGAGCAGACTGGTGTCCTGACGACTGAACTCTGGTCTAATTTAGCAGCAGCAGAGTGTGAGTAAAGCTGTGGGTGTGAATGTCTTTGAATAGCAGCTTAGTGTGCTCAGTGATGGAGTAGCAGTTTGTAGTGGAGGTGGTGTTGAAGTTATCAGGCCTTCCCCCAGCTAACAGCACTGACGTATCCCGCAGCATGCCCACACACAAAAAATAGATCCTTCAGTTTGACTCACATGACGATCCTCCACCACTCATCACGTTTCTCTGGACGCCTTCCCTCCTCGCAGTCCTTCTGCATGTTCACACCATTACTGCCTCCGTCAGACAGCTTTGAATGTTTCATCTTCACACAGAAAAACAGCTCACCTGTAAAAATACACCTGATCGTTACGAACTGTTCTTCACAGTGGACACAGGAGACGTAAGGCCTGTGATTGGCTCTTTGTATGAGACACTTAAAATGACAGATTTACAAAGTCTGCTTGTGGCGGATTCACAGGAGATTTAAAAAAATGTTATTTTGTAAAACATAATGTAAAACAACAACTCATAAAAGAGTAGACCAAATGTAACTAAGGGAGGAAGGGAAAGGCGAAGACAAAAAACAAGACTGGAATAAAAATGAGTTCATACTATAGGACAATAAAACATATTGTGATACAAATTGATTTACACAGAGGCACAGTCAATCTGGCTCATAGGAATATCTTTCCTATGCTTGTATACTTATATCACTTGCATGCACCTAGTATTTATGTGCACAGGTTGAGACTATTTAAATGGAAAATGGGTAAACGAAGCAGTGCACAGTGTGTGATGGACGTGTAGTAGAGGTGCACAACTTGTGATGGACATGTACAAAGAGGTGCACAACATGTGATGGATGTATACGTAGAGGTGCACAGCTAACAATCCATCAGTGTAGTGACCGACTCTAATCCATTTAAACCAGTGTAGTGACCCACTCTAATCCATTTAAACCAGTGTAGTGACCCACTCTAATCCATTTAAACCAGTGTAGTGACCGACTCTAATCCATTTAAACCAGTGTAGTGACCCACTCTAATCCATTTAAACCAGTGTAGTGACCCACTCTCCTCCAGTTAAACCAGTGAAGTGACCCACTCTCCCAAGTGTTACACTCTGATGTGTTGTACAAACATTGCTTCAGTGTTTGGCAGTCTTTGAATGTTTCCGGCTGCCATCAGGTGAATGAACTGGTTCTAACTGAGACCTGTAATGAACTCTGGCTGTTTGTTCATGTTTTTTCTCTACTCACTCTCTCTGTCCTCTCTGAACACATTGAACTAGGTTAAACTCAGACCTGTAATGAACTCTATGGACCTGATCTGTGGTCAGGTTCACCTCCGTTCACAGACACAGTTTTCTCATTTAAATGTTGGAGGTGATAATGATGATGCATATTTAACGGCCCCCATGAGGCGCTCCCTATTGTTAATATTATTAAATACAGTGCGGACAACAAACACGTTTGAGTTGCCAACTTATCAATAATCGATAAACGAATAATATAATACTATGGAAATGTGTTAAAGCTATAAGGTGATTAATAACAGCTTTAGTAAATCAGGGTTAAACAGTCAGTGGTGGTGCTCCCAGACAGTTCACCAGTCCAGTTTAGATTTTCTATCAGTTTGACCTGTGGATTCTCTGGTGTTCTGCTGGAGAGTTCTTGTTTGAAACAGATTTAAGTCACCATCCACATCTCATATTGGAGCTGAAGACTTCATTCATGTTTCTATAAACATTCTGTCACGATGGGGCAAAAATACAACAGAGGATGAACCCAAATGCAGATAGCCACGGGGGAACAGAGGGATGATTTATGGGAATTTTAATTCAAAACAAACATAACCTATAGAGCAGGGGAGTCCAAAAATGGGTAACTAAAAATCCAAGAGGCCAAACGACATGAGACAGGAACTGCTAAATCAAACAATTGCACAAGGGATATTAGCAGGAACACACCAGGAAGCATAACAGGTACCATAGCAGGAAACAAAGCATGAAGCATAGCAGACACAGGGTTTAAATACACTGGGGTGATGTGGGTGGTTAGATACAGGAGGATTTAATCAGGCGCGAGGAACACAATTACAAAGGCGGGAAAATATACAACACGGGACACAAGAGGCAGGGAACTTACTAAATCAAAACCAAGATTGTGACACATTCGACTGTCAGCGCTCTGATCGCAAACCACCCCATTCATATTAGATACTCCTCCAATTAATTGCCACCTTTACATGGTGGAGGGCTTTGTGTACCCTAGTGACCCTGGGAGCTGTGTGGTCAGGGGTGATGGCTCCTGGTTGGATCTCCCAAGGCAAAGTGGTCCTTTCTATGCAACTGCACGTGGCTGAGAGTTCTCTTACTGTTGCTTGTGCTTATGCACCATGGAGACATGGAATCTGAGTGGGTCATATTCAAAGCCTCCATTGTGGAAGTCACTGCAAGGAGTTGTGGTCGGAAAGATCATCTATGCATGTTGAGGCGGTATCCATGGGAGCTGTCCAGCTGAAGGAGTCCTTTCAGGCTTGGCTGTCCCAGGGGTCTCAGGAAACAGCAGACTAGATGCTGAAGGCTCTGGACATAGTTGGGCTGTCTTCGCTGAGACGCCTTTTCAGTGTTGCATGAGGTCGAGGATAGTGCCTGTGGAGTGGCAGACTGGGGTGGTGGTTCCCATCTTAAAAAAGGGAGACCAGCAAGTGTAATCCAATTATCACAATGCCCAGCTTCCCTAGGAAAGTTTATTCTAAGATGCTGGAAAGGAGCCTCAGATCCAGGAACAGCAATGTGGATTCCATCCAGGCCGTGGAACAGCACTTTACTTTGCAGGTCTGTTGGAGGGGTCATTGGAGTTTGCCCATCCAGTCTGGATGTGTTTTGTGGACTAAGGGGAGTCCTGTGGGGGTAGTGCGGGAATAGGGGGTACCTGGGTCGTTGCTGTGAGCCATCTGGTCCTTGTATGACCATAGTGAGAGCTGTGTCTAGCCATACAACACAAGCAAAACAAAAAAGACAATAAAGAGTACAGAAAAATGCAATAAAGATAATACAAATATAAACATACCATTCACACACTGAGATGTCAATCAGTTTGTAGTTTTTGTTCTCCAGTACATCCTTTGTACCCTCCACTTCTTTTGGGCTACTGTTCAAAATTCCATTTGATACAAGCACAAAGGAGTTCTTAAAGTGATTCAATTTGCACCGCTGAGCTCTGTTTTGTCTGCCTGAAGATAGCAGCTCATACTGAGAGTAGCTCCTCATACTGAGAGTAGCTCCTCATACTGAGAGTAGCTCCTCATCTACTCTGTAGCGTGAACGGATCCCGCCCTGGGGAAAGCGGGACAGGCTTGCGCACCTAACACGGTGGTTACTCCTTAGGGTTGTCTTTCCCGCGTGAGTTAGTTTCCTCACGGAGGTGTCAGAACAATGCCATAGGCCTTTTATCTCACCCCGTAGCTGAATCTTTTGGATTTCGGATTAATTGTCTTCCTGAGAGTCTCGTACGGCTACGCCCTATAGGCGCTCTCAGTAGAATGCAACCCTAGCACCCAGTATGAATAGTTATGTAGAACGTCTGTACTTTACTATTGCCTATTGTGAACTTTTCACCATTTTATGACTAACACTGTCAAGTCTTCACCCTGGGTACTCACCTTTAAGTTCTTCTGGTAGAGTCGGTCGTCACTTCTGTATCACACGGATGAGGGACAGGGGAAGAGGGTCAAACTGTTCTAAAAGGGACAAACTGGGCAAAAAGGGCTAAAAGGCGTATCTCATAGTTTTTCTGTTTCTTTTATACTACTCTGACTAGTACCTCCCCTAATCACATGCGTCAGAAATACAGAAAACATCCTGTACCAGAGTTAGCAACAGAATGTAACTGGTTTGGTCCGGATAGAACCGAAGCACTATTCAAGCCTAAGTGACTATGTTACATCAATTGTCTAAGCAGGCTATATGTTTCTATCACTGCTATCATGAAATAAAACAGTTTATGTTAAATCACACTTATCATGAGATAAAACAGTTTATGTTTTACGATGGTTATAAAAAGTGTAAACAAGTTATATATTGTGATGATTATAAAGACAAACAAGCCATATGTTGTGATGGTTATAAAAAGTAAACAACTTATATGTTGTGACAGTTATAAAAAGTGAACAAAATATATGTTTGTGATGGTTATACTTTTATGCTTTCATATTTTTCTACAGTTTCACAACAACTCTAATAGCTTTCTTCATATTTGCCTGTGGAGCGCATAGAGTAAACATGTCACGTAGAAGAACTATTCAGCCCTTTTAAATGTAAAAACAGGAAAACAAACTGGATTCAAATTCATAACATTGTGTGGCAATGCTCCATTATCACCACATTGTTATGCTGTGGATGTAGCATAAACTATTTCATACAACCAGCCATCTCTCTTGAAAGCAGGAGTGACCACACTGTTTGTGGACTTTAGACCATTTTGCCGTCTGAGATTTCAGCATTTAATTAAATCAAAGTGTTTTTTATTCAGAGGGCAGCTCTGATATCAGTTTTGATATTTGTTTTAATGTTGCGTTGTATTTCGGGCTGTTTTCAGGAAGTGTTTCTGTTAACGCGATGTGCTCCAGTACCCAGAGTGCTTTGTGTTTGCCTCAGCAGCCATCTTTGTGTTTCTTAAATCAACTTGTCAACTCAGCGATGAGTTTGTAGGTCAGCGAACAAACAGAGCGTCGCCGTGCCAATTGGCTCTGGTTGTCCCACTTCTCCTCAACCTGCAAAGGTTTAACTTAACCAACATCAGTGGCCGCTCAGTCCAGATGGCAGAGCGAACCGAGGAGGAAGTGGAGGGGCCTCTCTGTCTGCCGGCCATCGCTCCAGTTTTTACCTGAAAACAAAGAGCCAAGTGTTGGGTTTCTACATCACTCTGACTGCCTTTGTGAAAGTGTGAAAGCAGAGTGGAGCTCAGACTGATCCTGATCTCTGAAAAGAAAAATCACCTGAACAGGAGGCAGAGAGAGGCCGACTGGCTTCAAACACACCATCACGAATCAGTCAGGATCATAAAATCACAAATAACGGCTCTTCATCTACTGACCTGACAACACTATCTGCTCTGACCTTCAGATTTTATCAGAACTTTTTCTTTTCTTTCAGATTCTGAAACATTTGCTAAATTGACTGAAGACTTAAATGGAAAATTTGCCAAATGTTATGTCGATGTCCGATCAGTACTGATGGTGAATGTAGTCCACTGAATGAATACGTTCTCCAGTGTGTGCTTTATTTACACACAAAGTGTATTTCTCCTGCTGCGGAGCCGTGCCTGCAGTGCCTACATGTACGCATTGCACACAAGCAGCAATTTTATTGTTACACAAGCTCTCGTAGTTTTATTAGTCTTATTAATAAACAAGATAAACAAATATTCTACGCCTAAACAGAAAAATACAACTGTACACCTTCTGAATTCCAGTTTCTCCCTTACACTGAATTAAGACAGGTTTAATTACCTGGTAACCGTCTTCATTCACAGTGGACAGAAACTAAATAAAACTCACCACAACCATGTTCATTAGTCTTTCTACTGTTCCAACAATCCGCATGTCTGGTTCGGTCTAAATAAGGCCTTAATTCACCAAGCAAGATGGGAAAATATGTTTTCCCCCCTGAGCAGAGGGACGTTAACACGACAACCAAAGAATAGAAGTAAAAATGAAAATGATTTATTATTTTTAATTCATAGGTACTTGCAAAGGTTATCAAAATGTGGGGAAGAAAAGACAAAGCGGTAGTGCCAAATTAATAGAAATCAATATAACAATACTAGACCTGACTAAGTGTGAAGACATACACAAACAAAAAGTATTAACTTGTTTACATGAATACATGAATGCCTCCTGCATACAATGGTCTCAAGACCAAACTGAACTACTTATGTGTAAAATGAGTACCCCAACTCACATACTGACCACAAACCTTCTCAACATTTCAGCTCATGCAGGAAGGGAAATAAAAAGAGAACTTGATCCTTTTATTTAGGACCCAACACTGATGACCGGCCAGCTAAAACTCCGTGGAAACCACGGAACAGCACGGCTGGAAACTAACACATGGTTCAGTTCATTTACTCACAGCTCATTAACTGACACATGGTCTAGATGATTTACTCACAGTTCGTTAACTGACACATCGTTTAGTTAATTTACTGACAGTTTGTTAACTGACACATGGTTTAGTTAATTTACTGACAGTTCGTTAACTGACACATGGTTTAGTTAATTTACTCACAGTTCGTTAACTGACACATGGTTTAGTTAATTTACTGACAGTTCGTTAACTGACACATGGTTTAGTTAATTTACTCACAGTTCGTTAACTGACACATTGTTTAGTTGATTTACTCACAGTTCGTTAACTGACACATTGTTTAGTTAATTTACTCACAGTTCGTTAACTGACACATGGTTTAGTTAATTTACTGACAGTTCGTTAACTGACACATGGTTTAGTTAATTTACTCACAGTTCGTTAACTGACACATGGTTTAGTTAATTTCCTCACAGCTCATTAACTGACACATCGTTTAGTTGATTTACTCACAGTTCGTTAACTGACACATGGTTTAGTTAATTTACTGACAGTTCGTTAACTGACACATGGTTTAGTTAATTTACTCACAGTTCGTTAACTGACACATCTTTAGTTGATTTACTCACAGCTCGTTAACTAACACATGGTTTAGTTAATTTACTCACAGTTCGTTAACTGACACATGGTCTAGTTGATTTACTCACAGCTCGTTAACCAACACATGATTTAGTTAATTTACTCACAGTTCGATAACTGACACATGGTTTACTCACAGCTCGTTAACTGACACATCGTTTAGTTAATTTACTCACAGTTCGTTAACTGACACATCGTTTAGGTAATTTACTCACAGTTCGTTAACTGACACATTGTTTAGTTAATTTACTCACAGTTCGTTAACTGACACATCGTTTAGTTAATTGACTCACAGCTCGTTAACTGACACATAGTTTAGTTAATTTACTCACAGCTCGTTAACTGACACATCATTTAGTTAATTTACTCACAGCTCGTTAACTGACACATCGTTTAGTTGATTTACTCACAGCTCGTTAACTGACAAATCGTTAAGTTAATTTACTCACAGCTCGTTAACTGACACATGGTCTAATTTACTAACAGATCGCTAACTGACACGTCGTTTAGTTGATATATTCTAAGCTCGTTAACTGACACATCGTTTAATTAATTTACTCACAGTTCGTTAACTGACACATCGTTTAGTTAATTTACTCACAGCTCGTTAACTGACACATAGTTTAGTTAATTTACTCACAGCTCGTTAACTGACACATCGTTTAGTTAATTTACTCACAGCTCGTTAACTGACACATCGTTTAGTTGATTTACTCACAGCTCGTTAACTGACAAATCGTTTAGTTAATTTACTCACAGCTCGTTAACTGACACATGGTCTAATTTACTCACAGCTCGTTAACTGACACATTGTTTAATTAATTTACTCACAGCTCGTTAACTGACACATGGTCTAATTTACTCACAGATCGCTAACTGACACGTCGTTTAGTTGATATATTCTAAGCTCGTTAACTGACACATTGTTAAGTTGATTTACTCACGGCTCGTTAACTGACACATGGTTTAGTTGATTTACTCACAGCTCGTTAACTAACACATCGTTTAGTTAATTTACTCACAGCTCGTTAACTGACACATTGTTTAGTTAATTTACTCACAGTTCGTTAACTGACACATCGTTTAGTTAATTTACTCACAGCTCGTTAACTGACACATAGTTTAGTTAATTTACTCACAGCTCGTTAACTGACACATCGTTTAGTTGATTTACTCACAGCTCGTTAACTGACACATTGTTTAATTAATTTACTCACAGCTCGTTAACTGACACATTGTTAAGTTAATTTACTGACAGTTCGTTAACTGACACATGGTTTAGTTAATTTACTCACAGTTCGTTAACTGACACATTGTTTAGTTAATCTACTGACAGCTCATTAACTGACACATGGTTTAGTTGATTTACTCACAGTTCGTTAACTGACACATGGTTTAGTTAATTTACTGACACTTCGTTAACTGACACATTGTTTAGTTAATTTACTCACAGTTCGTTAACTGACAAATCTTCAGTTGATTTACTCACAGCTCGTTAACTAACACATCGTTTAGTTAATTTACTCACAGTTCGTTAACTGACACATGGTCTAGTTGATTTACTCACAGCTCGTTAACTAACACATGATTTAGTTAATTTACTCACAGTTCGTTAACTGACACATGGTTTAGTCGATTTACTCACAGCTCGTTAACTAACACATCGTTTAGTTAATTTACTAACAGCTCGCTAACTGACACATCGTTTAGTTGATTTACTCACAGCTCGTTAACTGACACATCATTTAATAAATTTACTCACAGCTCGTTAACTGACACATCGTTTAGTTAATTTGCTCACAGCTCGTTAACTGACACATCGTTTAGTTGATTTACTCACAGCTCGTTAACTGACACATCGTTTAGTTGATTTACTCACAGCTCGTTAACTGACACATCATTTAATACATTTACTCACATTTCGTTAACTGACACATGGTTTAGTTAATTTGCTCACAGCTCGTTAACTGACACATCGTTTAGTTGATTTACTCACAGCTCGTTAACTAACACATCGTTTAGTTAATTTACTCACAGTTCGTTAACTGACACATGGTCTAGTTGATTTACTCACAGCTCGTTAACTAACACATGATTTAGTTAATTTACTCACAGTTCGATAACTGACACATGGTTTACTCACAGCTCGTTAACTGACACATGGTCTAATTTACTAACAGATCGCTAACTGACACGTCGTTTAGTTGATATATTCTAAGCTCGTTAACTGACACATCGTTTAATTAATTTACTCACAGTTCGTTAACTGACACATCGTTTAGTTAATTTACTCACAGCTCGTTAACTGACACATAGTTTAGTTAATTTACTCACAGCTCGTTAACTGACACATCGTTTAGTTAATTTACTCACAGCTCGTTAACTGACACATCGTTTAGTTGATTTACTCACAGCTCGTTAACTGACAAATCGTTTAGTTAATTTACTCACAGCTCGTTAACTGCCACATGGTCTAATTTACTCACAGCTCGTTAACTGACACATTGTTCAATTAATTTACTCACAGCTCGTTAACTGCCACAAGGTCTAATTTACTCACAGCTCGTTAACTGACACATTGTTCAATTAATTTACTCACAGCTCGTTAACTAACACATCGTTTAGTTAATTTACTCACAGTTCGTTAACTGACACATGGTCTAGTTGATTTACTCACAGCTCGTTAACTAACACATGATTTAGTTAATTTACTCACAGTTCGTTAACTGACACATGGTTTAGTCGATTTACTCACAGCTCGTTAACTAACACATCGTTTAGTTAATTTACTAACAGCTCGCTAACTGACACATCGTTTAGTTGATTTACTCACAGCTCGTTAACTGACACATCATTTAATAAATTTACTCACAGCTCGTTAACTGACACATCGTTTAGTTGATTTACTCACAGCTCGTTAACTGACACATCGTTTAGTTGATTTACTCACAGCTCGTTAACTGACACATCATTTAATAAATTTACTCACATTTCGTTAACTGACACATGGTTTAGTTAATTTGCTCACAGCTCGTTAACTGACACATCGTTTAGTTGATTTACTCACAGCTCGTTAACTAACACATCGTTTAGTTAATTTACTCACAGTTCGTTAACTGACACATGGTCTAGTTGATTTACTCACAGCTCGTTAACTAACACATGATTTAGTTAATTTACTCACAGTTCGATAACTGACACATGGTTTACTCACAGCTCGTTAACTGACACATGGTCTAATTTACTAACAGATCGCTAACTGACACGTCGTTTAGTTGATATATTCTAAGCTCGTTAACTGACACATCGTTTAATTAATTTACTCACAGTTCGTTAACTGACACATCGTTTAGTTAATTTACTCACAGCTCGTTAACTGACACATAGTTTAGTTAATTTACTCACAGCTCGTTAACTGACACATCGTTTAGTTAATTTACTCACAGCTCGTTAACTGACACATCGTTTAGTTGATTTACTCACAGCTCGTTAACTGACAAATTGTTTAGTTAATTTACTCACAGCTCGTTAACTGCCACATGGTCTAATTTACTCACAGCTCGTTAACTGACACATTGTTCAATTAATTTACTCACAGCTCGTTAACTGACACATGGTCTAATTTACTCACAGATCGCTAACTGACACGTCGTTTAGTTGATATATTCTAAGCTCGTTAACTGACACATTGTTTAGTTGATTTACTCACGGCTCGTTAACTGACACATGGTTTAGTTGATTTACTCACAGCTCGTTAACTGACACATCGTTTAGTTAATTTACTCACAGCTCGTTAACTGACACATTGTTTAATTAATTTACTCACAGCTCGTTAACTGACACATTGTTAAGTTAATTTACTGACAGTTCGTTAACTGACACATGATTTAGTTAATTTACTCACAGTTCGTTAACTGACACATTGTTTAGTTAATCTACTGACATCTCATTAACTGACACATGGTTTAGTTGATTTACTCACAGTTCGTTAACTGACACATGGTTTAGTTAATTTACTGACACTTCGTTAACTGACACATGGTTTAGTTAATTTACTCACAGTTCGTTAACTGACAAATCTTTAGTTGATTTACTCACAGCTCGTTAACTAACACATCGTTTAGTTAATTTACTCACAGTTCGTTAACTGACAGATGGTCTAGTTGATTTACTCACAGCTCGTTAACTAACAAATGATTTAGTTCATTTACTCACAGTTCGTTAACTGACACATGGTTTACTCACAGTTCGTTAACTGACACATGGTTTAGTTGATTTACTCACAGCTCGTTAACTAACACATCGTTTAGTTAATTTACTAACAGCTCGCTAACTGACACATCGTTTAGTTGATTTACTCACAGCTCGTTAACTGACACATCGTTTAATAAATTTACTCATAGCTCGTTAACTGACACATCGTTTAGTTAATTTGCTCACAGCTCGTTAACTGACACATCGTTTAGTTGATTTACTCACAGCTCGTTAACTGACACATCGTTTAGTTGATTTACTCACAGCTCATTAACTGACACATTGTTTAATTAATTTACTCACAGTTCGTTAACTGACACATGGTTTACTCACAGTTCGTTAACTGACACATGGTTTAGTTGATTTACTCACAGCTCGTTAACTAACACATCGTTTAGTTAATTTACTAACAGCTTGCTAACTGACACATCGTTTAGTTGATTTACTCACAGCTCGTTAACTGACACATCGTTTAATAAATTTACTCATAGCTCGTTAACTGACACATCGTTTAGTTAATTTGCTCACAGCTCGTTAACTGACACATCGTTTAGTTGATTTACTCACAGCTCGTTAACTGACACATCGTTTAGTTGATTTACTCACAGCTCATTAACTGACACATTGTTTAATTAATTTACTCACAGCTCGTTAACTGACACATCGTTTAGTTAATTTACTGACATTTCGTTAACTGACACATGGTTTAGTTAATTTACTCAGTTCGTTTACTGACACATCGTTTAGTTCATTTCCTCACAGCTCATTAACTGACACATGGTTTAGTTGATTTACTCAGTTCGTTAACTGACACATGGTTTTGATAATTTACTGACAGTTCGTTAACTGACACATGGTTTAGTTAATTTACTCACAGTTCGTTAACTGACACATCTTTAGTTGATTTACTCACAGCTCGTTAACTGACACATCATTTAATAAATTTACTCACAGCTCGTTAACTGACACATCGTTTAGTTGATTTACTCACAGCTCGTTAACTGACACATCGTTTAGTTGATTTACTCACAGCTCGTTAACTGACACATCATTTAATAAATTTACTCACATTTCGTTAACTGACACATGGTTTAGTTAATTTGCTCACAGCTCGTTAACTGACACATCGTTTAGTTGATTTACTCACAGCTCGTTAACTAACACATCGTTTAGTTAATTTACTCACAGTTCGTTAACTGACACATGGTCTAGTTGATTTACTCACAGCTCGTTAACTAACACATGATTTAGTTAATTTACTCACAGTTCGATAACTGACACATGGTTTACTCACAGCTCGTTAACTGACACATGGTCTAATTTACTAACAGATCGCTAACTGACACGTCGTTTAGTTGATATATTCTAAGCTCGTTAACTGACACATCGTTTAATTAATTTACTCACAGTTCGTTAACTGACACATCGTTTAGTTAATTTACTCACAGCTCGTTAACTGACACATAGTTTAGTTAATTTACTCACAGCTCGTTAACTGACACATCGTTTAGTTAATTTACTCACAGCTCGTTAACTGACACATCGTTTAGTTGATTTACTCACAGCTCGTTAACTGACAAATTGTTTAGTTAATTTACTCACAGCTCGTTAACTGCCACATGGTCTAATTTACTCACAGCTCGTTAACTGACACATTGTTCAATTAATTTACTCACAGCTCGTTAACTGACACATGGTCTAATTTACTCACAGATCGCTAACTGACACGTCGTTTAGTTGATATATTCTAAGCTCGTTAACTGACACATTGTTTAGTTGATTTACTCACGGCTCGTTAACTGACACATGGTTTAGTTGATTTACTCACAGCTCGTTAACTGACACATCGTTTAGTTAATTTACTCACAGCTCGTTAACTGACACATCGTTTAGTTGATTTACTCACAGCTCGTTAACTGACACATTGTTTAATTAATTTACTCACAGCTCGTTAACTGACACATTGTTAAGTTAATTTACTGACAGTTCGTTAACTGACACATGATTTAGTTAATTTACTCACAGTTCGTTAACTGACACATTGTTTAGTTAATCTACTGACAGCTCATTAACTGACACATGGTTTAGTTGATTTACTCACAGTTCGTTAACTGACACATGGTTTAGTTAATTTACTGACACTTCGTTAACTGACACATGGTTTAGTTAATTTACTCACAGTTCGTTAACTGACAAATCTTTAGTTGATTTACTCACAGCTCGTTAACTAACACATCGTTTAGTTAATTTACTCACAGTTCGTTAACTGACAGATGGTCTAGTTGATTTACTCACAGCTCGTTAACTAACAAATGATTTAGTTCATTTACTCACAGTTCGTTAACTGACACATGGTTTACTCACAGTTCGTTAACTGACACATGGTTTAGTTGATTTACTCACAGCTCGTTAACTAACACATCGTTTAGTTAATTTACTAACAGCTCGCTAACTGACACATCGTTTAGTTGATTTACTCACAGCTCGTTAACTGACACATCGTTTAATAAATTTACTCATAGCTCGTTAACTGACACATCGTTTAGTTAATTTGCTCACAGCTCGTTAACTGACACATCGTTTAGTTGATTTACTCACAGCTCGTTAACTGACACATCGTTTAGTTGATTTACTCACAGCTCATTAACTGACACATTGTTTAATTAATTTACTCACAGTTCGTTAACTGACACATGGTTTACTCACAGTTCGTTAACTGACACATGGTTTAGTTGATTTACTCACAGCTCGTTAACTAACACATCGTTTAGTTAATTTACTAACAGCTTGCTAACTGACACATCGTTTAGTTGATTTACTCACAGCTCGTTAACTGACACATCGTTTAATAAATTTACTCATAGCTCGTTAACTGACACATCGTTTAGTTAATTTGCTCACAGCTCGTTAACTGACACATCGTTTAGTTGATTTACTCACAGCTCGTTAACTGACACATCGTTTAGTTGATTTACTCACAGCTCATTAACTGACACATTGTTTAATTAATTTACTCACAGCTCGTTAACTGACACATCGTTTAGTTAATTTACTGACATTTCGTTAACTGACACATGGTTTAGTTAATTTACTCAGTTCGTTTACTGACACATCGTTTAGTTCATTTCCTCACAGCTCATTAACTGACACATGGTTTAGTTGATTTACTCAGTTCGTTAACTGACACATGGTTTTGATAATTTACTGACAGTTCGTTAACTGACACATGGTTTAGTTAATTTACTCACAGTTCGTTAACTGACACATCTTTAGTTGATTTACTCACAGCTCGTTAACTAACACATCGTTTAGTTAATTTACTCACAGTTCGTTAACTGACACATGGTCTAGTTGATTTACTCACAGCTCGTTAACTAACACATGATTTAGTTAATTTACTCACAGTTCGTTAACTGACACATGGTTTACTCACAGTTCGTTAACTGACACATGGTTTAGTTGATTTACTCACAGCTCGTTAACTAACACATGATTTAGTTAATTTACTCACAGTTCATTAACTGACACATGGTTTACTCACAGCTCGTTAACTGACACATCGTTTAGTTGATTTACTCACAGCTCGTTAACTGACAAATCGTTTAGTTAATTTACTCACAGCTCGTTAACTGCCACATGGTCTAATTTACTCACAGCTCGTTAACTGACACATTGTTCAATTAATTTACTCACAGCTCGTTAACTGACACATGGTCTAATTTACTCACAGATCGCTAACTGACACGTCGTTTAGTTGATATATTCTAAGCTCGTTAACTGACACATTGTTTAGTTGATTTACTCACGGCTCGTTAACTGACACATGGTTTAGTTGATTTACTCACAGTTCGTTAACTGACACAACGTTTAGTTAATTTACTCACAGCTCGTTAACTGACACATCGTTTAGTTGATTTACTCACAGCTCGTTAACTGACACATCGTTTAGTTGATTTACTCACAGCTCATTAACTGACACATTGTTTAATTAATTTACTCACAGCTCGTTAACTGACACATCGTTTAGTTAATTTACTGACATTTCGTTAACTGACACATGGTTTAGTTGATTTACTCAGTTCGTTTACTGACACATCGTTTAGTTCATTTCCTCACAGCTCATTAACTGACACATGGTTTAGTTGATTTACTCAGTTCGTTAACTGACACATGGTTTTGATAATTTACTGACAGTTCGTTAACTGACACATGGTTTAGTTAATTTACTCACAGTTCGTTAACTGACAAATCTTTAGTTGATTTACTCACAGCTCGTTAACTAACACATCGTTTAGTTAATTTACTCACAGTTCGTTAACTGACACATGGTCTAGTTGATTTACTCACAGCTCGTTAACTAACACATGATTTAGTTAATTTACTCACAGTTCGTTAACTGACACATGGTTTACTCACAGTTCGTTAACTGACACATGGTTTAGTTGATTTACTCACAGCTCGTTAACTAACAAATGATTTAGTTAATTTACTCACAGTTCATTAACTGACACATGGTTTACTCACAGCTCGTTAACTGACACATCGTTTAATAAATTTACTCACAGCTCGTTAACTGACACATCGTTTAGTTAATTTGCTCACAGCTCGTTAACTGACACATCGTTTAGTTGATTTACTCACAGCTCGTTAACTCACACATCGTTTAGTTGATTTACTCACAGCTCATTAACTGACACATTGTTTAATTAATTTACTCACAGCTCGTTAACTGACACATCGTTTAGTTAATTTACTGACATTTCGTTAACTGACACATGGTTTAGTTGATTTACTCACAGCTCGTTAACTGACACATCATTTAATACATTTACTCACAGCTCGTTAACTGACACATCGTTTAGTTAATTTGCTCACAGCTCGTTAACTGACACATGGTTTACTCACAGTTCGTTAACTGACACATGGTTTAGTTGATTTACTCACAGCTCGTTAACTAACACATCGTTTAGTTAATTTACTAACAGCTCGCTAACTGACACATCGTTTAGTTGATTTACTCACAGCTCGTTAACTGACACATCGTTTAATAAATTTACTCATAGCTCGTTAACTGACACATCGTTTAGTTAATTTGCTCACAGCTCGTTAACTGACACATCGTTTAGTTGATTTACTCACAGCTCGTTAACTGACACATCGTTTAGTTGATTTACTCACAGCTCATTAACTGACACATTGTTTAATTAATTTACTCACAGCTCGTTAACTGACACATCGTTTAGTTAATTTACTGACATTTCGTTAACTGACACATGGTTTAGTTGATTTACTCAGTTCGTTTACTGACACATCGTTTAGTTCATTTCCTCACAGCTCATTAACTGACACATGGTTTAGTTGATTTACTCAGTTCGTTAACTGACACATGGTTTTGATAATTTACTGACAGTTCGTTAACTGACACATGGTTTAGTTAATTTACTCACAGTTCGTTAACTGACAAATCTTTAGTTGATTTACTCACAGCTCGTTAACTAACACATCGTTTAGTTAATTTACTCACAGTTCGTTAACTGACACATGGTCTAGTTGATTTACTCACAGCTCGTTAACTAACACATGATTTAGTTAATTTACTCACAGTTCGTTAACTGACACATGGTTTACTCACAGTTCGTTAACTGACACATGGTTTAGTTGATTTACTCACAGCTCGTTAACTAACAAATGATTTAGTTAATTTACTCACAGTTCATTAACTGACACATGGTTTACTCACAGCTCGTTAACTGACACATCGTTTAATAAATTTACTCACAGCTCGTTAACTGACACATCGTTTAGTTAATTTGCTCACAGCTCGTTAACTGACACATCGTTTAGTTGATTTACTCACAGCTCGTTAACTCACACATCGTTTAGTTGATTTACTCACAGCTCATTAACTGACACATTGTTTAATTAATTTACTCACAGCTCGTTAACTGACACATCGTTTAGTTAATTTACTGACATTTCGTTAACTGACACATGGTTTAGTTGATTTACTCACAGCTCGTTAACTGACACATCATTTAATACATTTACTCACAGCTCGTTAACTGACACATCGTTTAGTTAATTTGCTCACAGCTCGTTAACTGACACATCGTTTAGTTGATTTACTCACAGCTCGTTAACTGACACATCATTTAATAAATTTACTGACATTTCGTTAACTGACACATGGTTTAGTTAATTTACTCAGTTCGTTTACTGACACATCGTTTAGTTCATTTCCTCACAGCTCATTAACTGACACATGGTTTAGTTGATTTACTCAGTTCGTTAACTGACACATGGTTTAGTTAATTTACTCAAAGTTCGTTAACTGACACATCTTTAGTTGATTTACTCACAGCTCGTTAACGAACACATCGTTTAGTTAATTTACTCACAGTTCGTTAACTGACACATGGTCTAGTTGATTTACTCACAGCTCGTTAACTAACACATGATTTAGTTAATTTACTCACAGTTCGATAACTGATACATGGTTTACTCACAGCTCGTTAACTGACACATGGTCTAATTTACTAACAGATCGCTAACTGACACGTCGTTTAGTTGATATATTCTAAGCTCGTTAACTGACACATCGTTTAATTAATTTACTCACAGTTCGTTAACTGACACAACGTTTAGTTAATTTACTCACAGCTCGTTAACTGACACATCGTTTAGTTAATTTACTCACAGCTCGTTAACTGACACATCGTTTAGTTAATTTACTCACAGCTCGTTAACTGACACATCGTTTAGTTGATTTACTCACAGCTCGTTAACTGCCACATGGTCTAATTTACTCACAGCTCGTTAACTGACACATCGTTTAGTTGATTTACTCACAGCTCGTTAACTCACACATCGTTTAGTTGATTTACTCACAGCTCATTAACTGACACATTGTTTAATTAATTTACTCACAGCTCGTTAACTGACACATCGTTTAGTTAATTTACTAACAGCTCGCTAACTGACACATCGTTTAGTTGATTTACTCACAGCTCGTTAACTGACACATCATTTAATAAATTTAATTTACTGACATTTCGTTAACTGACACATTGTTTAATTAATTTACTCACAGCTCGTTAACTGACACATGGTCTAATTTACTCACAGATCGCTAACTGACACGTTGTTTAGTTGATATATTCTAAGCTCGTTAACTGACACATTGTTTAGTTGATTTACTCACGGCTCGTTAACTGACACATGGTTTAGTTGATTTACTCACAGCTCGTTAACTAACACATCGTTTAGTTAATTTACTCACAGCGCGTTAACTGACACATTGTTTAGTTAATTTACTCACAGTTCGTTAACTGACACATCGTTTAGTTAATTTACTCACAGCTCGTTAACTGACACATAGTTTAGTTAATTTACTCACAGCTCGTTAACTGACACATCGTTTAGTTAATTTACTCACAGCTCGTTAACTGACACATCGTTTAGTTGATTTACTCACAGCTCGTTAACTGACACATTGTTTAATTAATTTACTCACAGCTCGTTAACTGACACATTGTTAAGTTAATTTACTGACAGTTCGTTAACTGACACATGGTTTAGTTAATTTACTCACAGTTCGTTAACTGACACATTGTTTAGTTAATCTACTGACAGCTCATTAACTGACACATGGTTTAGTTAATTTACTGACACTTCGTTAACTGACACATGGTTTAGTTAATTTACTCACAGTTCGTTAACTGACAAATCTTTAGTTGATTTACTCACAGCTCGTTAACTAACACATCGTTTAGTTAATTTACTCACAGTTCGTTAACTGACAGATGGTCTAGTTGATTTACTCACAGCTCGTTAACTAACAAATGATTTAGTTAATTTACTCACAGTTCGTTAACTGACACATGGTTTACTCACAGTTCGTTAACTGACACATGGTTTAGTTGATTTACTCACAGCTCGTTAACTAACACATCGTTTAGTTAATTTACTAACAGCTCGCTAACTGACACATCGTTTAGTTGATTTACTCACAGCTCGTTAACTGACACATCGTTTAATAAATTTACTCATAGCTCGTTAACTGACACATCGTTTAGTTGATTTACTCACAGCTCGTTAACTGACACATCGTTTAGTTGATTTACTCACAGCTCATTAACTGACACATTGTTTAATTAATTTACTCACAGCTCGTTAACTGACACATCGTTTAGTTAATTTACTGACATTTCGTTAACTGACACATGGTTTAGTTAATTTACTCAGTTCGTTTACTGACACATCGTTTAGTTCATTTCCTCACAGCTCATTAACTGACACATGGTTTAGTTGATTTACTCAGTTCGTTAACTGACACATGGTTTTGATAATTTACTGACAGTTCGTTAACTGACACATGGTTTAGTTAATTTACTCACAGTTCGTTAACTGACACATCTTTAGTTGATTTACTCACAGCTCGTTAACTAACACATCGTTTAGTTAATTTACTCACAGTTCGTTAACTGACACATGGTCTAGTTGATTTACTCACAGCTCGTTAACTAACACATGATTTAGTTAATTTACTCACAGTTCGTTAACTGACACATGGTTTACTCACAGTTCGTTAACTGACACATGGTTTAGTTGATTTACTCACAGCTCGTTAACTAACACATGATTTAGTTAATTTACTCACAGTTCATTAACTGACACATGGTTTACTCACAGCTCGTTAACTGACACATCGTTTAATAAATTTACTCACAGCTCGTTAAGTGACACATCGTTTAGTTAATTTGCTCACAGCTCGTTAACTGACACATCGTTTAGTTGATTTACTCACAGCTCGTTAACTGACACATCGTTTAGTTGATTTACTCACAGCTCATTAACTGACACATTGTTTAATTAATTTACTCACAGCTCGTTAACTGACACATCGTTTAGTTAATTTACTGACATTTCGTTAACTGACACATGGTTTAGTTAATTTACTCAGTTCGTTTACTGACACATCGTTTAGTTCATTTCCTCACAGCTCATTAACTGACACATGGTTTAGTTGATTTACTCAGTTTGTTAACTGACACATGGTCTAGTTGATTTACTCACAGCTCGTTAACTAACACATGATTTAGTTAATTTACTCACAGTTCGTTAACTGACACATGGTTTACTCACAGTTCGTTAACTGACACATGGTTTAGTTGATTTACTCACAGCTCGTTAACTAACACATGATTTAGTTAATTTACTCACAGTTCGTTAACTGACACATGGTTTACTCACAGTTCGTTAACTGACACATGGTTTAGTTGATTTACTCACAGCTCGTTAACTGACACATCATTTAATAAATTTAATTTACTGACATTTCGTTAACTGACACATTGTTTAATTAATTTACTCACAGCTCGTTAACTGACACATGGTCTAATTTACTCACAGATCGCTAACTGACACGTCGTTTAGTTGATATATTCTAAGCTCGTTAACTGACACATTGTTTAGTTGATTTACTCACGGCTCGTTAACTGACACATGGTTTAGTTGATTTACTCACAGCTCGTTAACTAACACATCGTTTAGTTAATTTACTCACAGCGCGTTAACTGACACATTGTTTAGTTAATTTACTCACAGTTCGTTAACTGACACATCGTTTAGTTAATTTACTCACAGCTCGTTAACTGACACATAGTTTAGTTAATTTACTCACAGCTCGTTAACTGACACATCGTTTAGTTAATTTACTCACAGCTCGTTAACTGACACATCGTTTAGTTGATTTACTCACAGCTCGTTAACTGACACATTGTTTAATTAATTTACTCACAGCTCGTTAACTGACACATTGTTAAGTTAATTTACTGACAGTTCGTTAACTGACACATGGTTTAGTTAATTTACTCACAGTTCGTTAACTGACACATTGTTTAGTTAATCTACTGACAGCTCATTAACTGACACATGGTTTAGTTAATTTACTGTCACTTCGTTAACTGACACATGGTTTAGTTAATTTACTCACAGTTCGTTAACTGACAAATCTTTAGTTGATTTACTCACAGCTCGTTAACTAACACATCGTTCAGTTAATTTACTAACAGCTCGCTAACTGACACATCGTTTAGTTGATTTACTCACAGCTCGTTAACTGACACATCATTTAATAAATTTAATTTACTGACATTTCGTTAACTGACACATTGTTTAATTAATTTACTCACAGCTCGTTAACTGACACATGGTCTAATTTACTCACAGATCGCTAACTGACACGTCGTTTAGTTGATATATTCTAAGCTCGTTAACTGACACATTGTTTAGTTGATTTACTCACGGCTCGTTAACTGACACATGGTTTAGTTGATTTACTCACAGCTCGTTAACTAACACATCGTTTAGTTAATTTACTCACAGCGCGTTAACTGACACATTGTTTAGTTAATTTACTCACAGTTCGTTAACTGACACATCGTTTAGTTAATTTACTCACAGCTCGTTAACTGACACATAGTTTAGTTAATTTACTCACAGCTCGTTAACTGACACATCGTTTAGTTAATTTACTCACAGCTCGTTAACTGACACATCGTTTAGTTGATTTACTCACAGCTCGTTAACTGACACATTGTTTAATTAATTTACTCACAGCTCGTTAACTGACACATTGTTAAGTTAATTTACTGACAGTTCGTTAACTGACACATGGTTTAGTTAATTTACTCACAGTTCGTTAACTGACACATTGTTTAGTTAATCTACTGACAGCTCATTAACTGACACATGGTTTAGTTAATTTACTGACACTTCGTTAACTGACACATGGTTTAGTTAATTTACTCACAGTTCGTTAACTGACAAATCTTTAGTTGATTTACTCACAGCTCGTTAACTAACACATCGTTTAGTTAATTTACTCACAGTTCGTTAACTGACAGATGGTCTAGTTGATTTACTCACAGCTCGTTAACTAACAAATGATTTAGTTAATTTACTCACAGTTCGTTAACTGACACATGGTTTACTCACAGTTCGTTAACTGACACATGGTTTAGTTGATTTACTCACAGCTCGTTAACTAACACATCGTTTAGTTAATTTACTAACAGCTCGCTAACTGACACATCGTTTAGTTGATTTACTCACAGCTCGTTAACTGACACATCGTTTAATAAATTTACTCATAGCTCGTTAACTGACACATCGTTTAGTTAATTTGCTCACAGCTCGTTAACTGACACATCGTTTAGTTGATTTACTCACAGCTCGTTAACTGACACATCGTTTAGTTGATTTACTCACAGCTCATTAACTGACACATTGTTTAATTAATTTACTCACAGCTCGTTAACTGACACATCGTTTAGTTAATTTACTGACATTTCGTTAACTGACACATGGTTTAGTTAATTTACTCAGTTCGTTTACTGACACATCGTTTAGTTCATTTCCTCACAGCTCATTAACTGACACATGGTTTAGTTGATTTACTCAGTTCGTTAACTGACACATGGTTTTGATAATTTACTGACAGTTCGTTAACTGACACATGGTTTAGTTAATTTACTCACAGTTCGTTAACTGACACATCTTTAGTTGATTTACTCACAGCTCGTTAACTAACACATCGTTTAGTTGATTTACTCACAGCTCGTTAACTAACACATCGTTTAGTTAATTTACTCACAGTTCGTTAACTGACACATGGTCTAGTTGATTTACTCACAGCTCGTTAACTAACACATGATTTAGTTAATTTACTCACAGTTCGTTAACTGACACATGGTTTACTCACAGTTCGTTAACTGACACATGGTTTAGTTGATTTACTCACAGCTCGTTAACTAACACATGATTTAGTTAATTTACTCACAGTTCATTAACTGACACATGGTTTACTCACAGCTCGTTAACTGACACATCGTTTAATAAATTTACTCACAGCTCGTTAAGTGACACATCGTTTAGTTAATTTGCTCACAGCTCGTTAACTGACACATCGTTTAGTTGATTTACTCACAGCTCGTTAACTGACACATCGTTTAGTTGATTTACTCACAGCTCATTAACTGACACATTGTTTAATTAATTTACTCACAGCTCGTTAACTGACACATCGTTTAGTTAATTTACTGACATTTCGTTAACTGACACATGGTTTAGTTAATTTACTCAGTTCGTTTACTGACACATCGTTTACTTCATTTCCTCACAGCTCATTAACTGACACATGGTTTAGTTGATTTACTCAGTTTGTTAACTGACACATGGTCTAGTTGATTTACTCACAGCTCGTTAACTAACACATGATTTAGTTAAT
Source organism: Anarhichas minor (assembly GCF_050575085.1). NCBI lineage: Eukaryota > Metazoa > Chordata > Actinopteri > Perciformes > Anarhichadidae > Anarhichas > Anarhichas minor. Next base: position 631,997 of record NW_027466505.1, read on the forward strand.
TTACTCACAGTTCGTTAACTGACACATGGTTTACTCACAGTTCGTTAACTGACACATGGTTTAGTTGATTTACTCACAGCTCGTTAACTAACACATGATTTAGTTAATTTACTCACAGTTCGTTAACTGACACATGGTTTACTCACAGTTCGTTAACTGACACATGGTTTAGTTGATTTACTCACAGCTCGTTAACTGACACATCATTTAATAAATTTAATTTACTGACATTTCGTTAACTGACACATTGTTTAATTAATTTACTCACAGCTCGTTAACTGACACATGGTCTAATTTACTCACAGATCGCTAACTGACACGTCGTTTAGTTGATATATTCTAAGCTCGTTAACTGACACATTGTTTAGTTGATTTACTCACGGCTCGTTAACTGACACATGGTTTAGTTGATTTACTCACAGCTCGTTAACTAACACATCGTTTAGTTAATTTACTCACAGCGCGTTAACTGACACATTGTTTAGTTAATTTACTCACAGTTCGTTAACTGACACATCGTTTAGTTAATTTACTCACAGCTCGTTAACTGACACATAGTTTAGTTAATTTACTCACAGCTCGTTAACTGACACATCGTTTAGTTAATTTACTCACAGCTCGTTAACTGACACATCGTTTAGTTGATTTACTCACAGCTCGTTAACTGACACATTGTTTAATTAATTTACTCACAGCTCGTTAACTGACACATTGTTAAGTTAATTTACTGACAGTTCGTTAACTGACACATGGTTTAGTTAATTTACTCACAGTTCGTTAACTGACACATTGTTTAGTTAATCTACTGACAGCTCATTAACTGACACATGGTTTAGTTAATTTACTGACACTTCGTTAACTGACACATGGTTTAGTTAATTTACTCACAGTTCGTTAACTGACAAATCTTTAGTTGATTTACTCACAGCTCGTCAACTAACACATCGTTTAGTTAATTTACTCACAGTTCGTTAACTGACAGATGGTCTAGTTGATTTACTCACAGCTCGTTAACTAACAAATGATTTAGTTAATTTACTCACAGTTCGTTAACTGACACATGGTTTACTCACAGTTCGTTAACTGACACATGGTTTAGTTGATTTACTCACAGCTCGTTAACTAACACATCGTTTAGTTAATTTACTAACAGCTCGCTAACTGACACATCGTTTAGTTGATTTACTCACAGCTCGTTAACTGACACATCGTTTAATAAATTTACTCATAGCTCGTTAACTGACATATCGTTTAGTTAATTTGCTCACAGCTCGTTAACTGACACATCGTTTAGTTGATTTACTCACAGCTCGTTAACTGACACATCGTTTAGTTGATTTACTCACAGCTCATTAACTGACACATTGTTTAATTAATTTACTCACAGCTCGTTAACTGACACATCGTTTAGTTAATTTACTGACATTTCGTTAACTGACACATGGTTTAGTTAATTTACTCAGTTCGTTTACTGACACATCGTTTAGTTCATTTCCTCACAGCTCATTAACTGACACATGGTTTAGTTGATTTACTCAGTTCGTTAACTGACACATGGTTTTGATAATTTACTGACAGTTCGTTAACTGACACATGGTTTAGTTAATTTACTCACAGTTCGTTAACTGACACATCTTTAGTTGATTTACTCACAGCTCGTTAACTAACACATCGTTTAGTTAATTTACTCACAGTTCGTTAACTGACACATGGTCTAGTTGATTTACTCACAGCTCGTTAACTAACACATGATTTAGTTAATTTACTCACAGTTCGTTAACTGACACATGGTTTACTCACAGTTCGTTAACTGACACATGGTTTAGTTGATTTACTCACAGCTCGTTAACTAACACATGATTTAGTTAATTTACTCACAGTTCATTAACTGACACATGGTTTACTCACAGCTCGTTAACTGACACATCGTTTAATAAATTTACTCACAGCTCGTTAACTGACACATCGTTTAGTTAATTTGCTCACAGCTCGTTAACTGACACATCGTTTAGTTGATTTACTCACAGCTCGTTAACTGACACATCGTTTAGTTGATTTACTCACAGCTCATTAACTGACACATTGTTTAATTAATTTACTCACAGCTCGTTAACTGACACATCGTTTAGTTAATTTACTGACATTTCGTTAACTGACACATGGTTTAGTTAATTTACTCAGTTCGTTTACTGACACATCGTTTAGTTCATTTCCTCACAGCTCATTAACTGACACATGGTTTAGTTGATTTACTCAGTTCGTTAACTGACACATGGTTTAGATAATTTACTGACAGTTCGTTAACTGACACATGGTTTAGTTAATTTACTCAGTTTGTTAACTGACACATGGTCTAGTTGATTTACTCACAGCTCGTTAACTAACACATGATTTAGTTAATTTACTCACAGTTCGTTAACTGACACATGGTTTACTCACAGTTCGTTAACTGACACATGGTTTAGTTGATTTACTCACAGCTCGTTAACTAACACATGATTTAGTTAATTTACTCACAGTTCGTTAACTGACACATGGTTTACTCACAGTTCGTTAACTGACACATGGTTTAGTTAATTTACTCACAGCTCGCTAACTGACACATCGTTTAGTTAATTTACTCACAGCTCGTTAACTGACACATCGTTTCATTAATTTACTCACAGCTCGTTAACTGACACATCGTTTAGTTAATTTACTCACAGCTCGTTAACTGACACATCGTTTAGTTGATTTACTCACAGCTCGTTAACTAACACATCGTTTAGTTAATTTACTCACAGCTCGTTAACTGACACATGGTTTAGTTAATGTACTCACTGCTCGTTAACTGACACATCGTTTAGTTGATTTACTCACAGCTCGTTAACTGACACATTGTTTAATTAATTTACTCACAGTTCGTTAACTGACACATTGTTTAGTTAATTTACTCAAAGTTCGTTAACTGACACATCGTTTAGTTAATTTACTCACAGCTCGTTAACTGACACATCGTTTAGTTAATTTACTCACAGCTCGTTAACTGACACATCGTTTAGTTGATTTACTCACAGCTCGTTAACTGACAAATCTTTAGTTGATTTACTCACAGCTCGTTAACTAACACATCGTTTAGTTAATTTACTCACAGTTCGTTAACTGACAGATGGTCTAGTTGATTTACTCACAGCTCGTTAACTAACAAATGATTTAGTTAATTTACTCACAGTTCGTTAACTGACACATGGTTTACTCACAGTTCGTTAACTGACACATGGTTTAGTTGATTTACTCACAGCTCGTTAACTAACACATCGTTTAGTTAATTTACTAACAGCTCGCTAACTGACACATCGTTTAGTTGATTTACTCACAGCTCGTTAACTGACACATCGTTTAATAAATTTACTCATAGCTCGTTAACTGACACATCGTTTAGTTAATTTGCTCACAGCTCGTTAACTGACACATCGTTTAGTTGATTTACTCACAGCTCGTTAACTGACACATCGTTTAGTTGATTTACTCACAGCTCATTAACTGACACATTGTTTAATTAATTTACTCACAGCTCGTTAACTGACACATCGTTTAGTTAATTTACTGACATTTCGTTAACTGACACATGGTTTAGTTAATTTACTCAGTTCGTTTACTGACACATCGTTTAGTTCATTTCCTCACAGCTCATTAACTGACACATGGTTTAGTTGATTTACTCAGTTCGTTAACTGACACATGGTTTAGATAATTTACTGACAGTTCGTTAACTGACACATGGTTTAGTTAATTTACTCAGTTTGTTAACTGACACATGGTCTAGTTGATTTACTCACAGCTCGTTAACTAACACATGATTTAGTTAATTTACTCACAGTTCGTTAACTGACACATGGTTTACTCACAGTTCGTTAACTGACACATGGTTTAGTTGATTTACTCACAGCTCGTTAACTAACACATGATTTAGTTAATTTACTCACAGTTCGTTAACTGACACATGGTTTACTCACAGTTCGTTAACTGACACATGGTTTAGTTAATTTACTCACAGCTCGCTAACTGACACATCGTTTAGTTAATTTACTCACAGCTCGTTAACTGACACATCGTTTCATTAATTTACTCACAGCTCGTTAACTGACACATCGTTTAGTTAATTTACTCACAGCTCGTTAACTGACACATCGTTTAGTTGATTTACTCACAGCTCGTTAACTAACACATCGTTTAGTTAATTTACTCACAGCTCGTTAACTGACACATGGTTTAGTTAATGTACTCACTGCTCGTTAACTGACACATCGTTTAGTTGATTTACTCACAGCTCGTTAACTGACACATTGTTTAATTAATTTACTCACAGTTCGTTAACTGACACATTGTTTAGTTAATTTACTCAAAGTTCGTTAACTGACACATCGTTTAGTTAATTTACTCACAGCTCGTTAACTGACACATCGTTTAGTTAATTTACTCACAGCTCGTTAACTGACACATCGTTTAGTTGATTTACTCACAGCTCGTTAACTGACAAATCTTTAGTTGATTTACTCACAGCTCGTTAACTAACACATCGTTTAGTTAATTTACTCACAGTTCGTTAACTGACAGATGGTCTAGTTGATTTACTCACAGCTCGTTAACTAACAAATGATTTAGTTAATTTACTCACAGTTCGTTAACTGACACATGGTTTACTCACAGTTCGTTAACTGACACATGGTTTAGTTGATTTACTCACAGCTCGTTAACTAACACATCGTTTAGTTAATTTACTAACAGCTCGCTAACTGACACATCGTTTAGTTGATTTACTCACAGCTCGTTAACTGACACATCGTTTAATAAATTTACTCATAGCTCGTTAACTGACACATCGTTTAGTTAATTTGCTCATAGCTCGTTAACTGACACATCGTTTAGTTGATTTACTCACAGCTCGTTAACTGACACATCGTTTAGTTGATTTACTCACAGCTCATTAACTGACACATTGTTTAATTAATTTACTCACAGCTCGTTAACTGACACATCGTTTAGTTAATTTACTGACATTTCGTTAACTGACACATGGTTTAGTTAATTTACTCAGTTCGTTTACTGACACATCGTTTAGTTCATTTCCTCACAGCTCATTAACTGACACATGGTTTAGTTGATTTACTCAGTTCGTTAACTGACACATGGTTTTGATAATTTACTGACAGTTCGTTAACTGACACATGGTTTAGTTAATTTACTCACAGTTCGTTAACTGACAAATCTTTAGTTGATTTACTCACAGCTCGTTAACTAACACATCGTTTAGTTAATTTACTCACAGTTCGTTAACTGACACATGGTCTAGTTGATTTACTCACAGCTCGTTAACTAACACATGATTTAGTTAATTTACTCACAGCTCGTTAACTGACACATCGTTTAGTTGATTTACTCACAGCTCGTTAACTGACACATTGTTTAATTAATTTACTCACAGCTCGTTAACTGACACATTGTTAAGTTAATTTACTGACAGTTCGTTAACTGACACATGGTTTAGTTAATTTACTCACAGTTCGTTAACTGACACATTGTTTAGTTAATCTACTGACAGCTCATTAACTGACACATGGTTTAGTTAATTTACTGACACTTCGTTAACTGACACATGGTTTAGTTAATTTACTCACAGTTCGTTAACTGACAAATCTTTAGTTGATTTACTCACAGCTCGTTAACTAACACATCGTTTAGTTAATTTACTCACAGTTCGTTAACTGACAGATGGTCTAGTTGATTTACTCACAGCTCGTTAACTAACAAATGATTTAGTTAATTTACTCACAGTTCGTTAACTGACACATGGTTTACTCACAGTTCGTTAACTGACACATGGTTTAGTTGATTTACTCACAGCTCGTTAACTAACACATCGTTTAGTTAATTTACTAACAGCTCGCTAACTGACACATCGTTTAGTTGATTTACTCACAGCTCGTTAACTGACACATCGTTTAATAAATTTACTCATAGCTCGTTAACTGACATATCGTTTAGTTAATTTGCTCACAGCTCGTTAACTGACACATCGTTTAGTTGATTTACTCACAGCTCGTTAACTGACACATCGTTTAGTTGATTTACTCACAGCTCATTAACTGACACATTGTTTAATTAATTTACTCACAGCTCGTTAACTGACACATCGTTTAGTTAATTTACTGACATTTCGTTAACTGACACATGGTTTAGTTAATTTACTCAGTTCGTTTACTGACACATCGTTTAGTTCATTTCCTCACAGCTCATTAACTGACACATGGTTTAGTTGATTTACTCAGTTCGTTAACTGACACATGGTTTTGATAATTTACTGACAGTTCGTTAACTGACACATGGTTTAGTTAATTTACTCACAGTTCGTTAACTGACACATCTTTAGTTGATTTACTCACAGCTCGTTAACTAACACATCGTTTAGTTAATTTACTCACAGTTCGTTAACTGACACATGGTCTAGTTGATTTACTCACAGCTCGTTAACTAACACATGATTTAGTTAATTTACTCACAGTTCGTTAACTGACACATGGTTTACTCACAGTTCGTTAACTGACACATGGTTTAGTTGATTTACTCACAGCTCGTTAACTAACACATGATTTAGTTAATTTACTCACAGTTCATTAACTGACACATGGTTTACTCACAGCTCGTTAACTGACACATCGTTTAATCAATTTACTCACAGCTCGTTAACTGACACATCGTTTAGTTAATTTGCTCACAGCTCGTTAACTGACACATCGTTTAGTTGATTTACTCACAGCTCGTTAACTGACACATCGTTTAGTTGATTTACTCACAGCTCATTAACTGACACATTGTTTAATTAATTTACTCACAGCTCGTTAACTGACACATCGTTTAGTTAATTTACTGACATTTCGTTAACTGACACATGGTTTAGTTAATTTACTCAGTTCGTTTACTGACACATCGTTTAGTTCATTTCCTCACAGCTCATTAACTGACACATGGTTTAGTTGATTTACTCAGTTCGTTAACTGACACATGGTTTAGATAATTTACTGACAGTTCGTTAACTGACACATGGTTTAGTTAATTTACTCAGTTTGTTAACTGACACATGGTCTAGTTGATTTACTCACAGCTCGTTAACTAACACATGATTTAGTTAATTTACTCACAGTTCGTTAACTGACACATGGTTTACTCACAGTTCGTTAACTGACACATGGTTTAGTTGATTTACTCACAGCTCGTTAACTAACACATGATTTAGTTAATTTACTCACAGTTCGTTAACTGACACATGGTTTACTCACAGTTCGTTAACTGACACATGGTTTAGTTAATTTACTCACAGCTCGCTAACTGACACATCGTTTAGTTAATTTACTCACAGCTCGTTAACTGACACATCGTTTCATTAATTTACTCACAGCTCGTTAACTGACACATCGTTTAGTTAATTTACTCACAGCTCGTTAACTGACACATCGTTTAGTTGATTTACTCACAGCTCGTTAACTAACACATCGTTTAGTTAATTTACTCACAGCTCGTTAACTGACACATGGTTTAGTTAATGTACTCACTGCTCGTTAACTGACACATCGTTTAGTTGATTTACTCACAGCTCGTTAACTGACACATTGTTTAATTAATTTACTCACAGTTCGTTAACTGACACATTGTTTAGTTAATTTACTCAAAGTTCGTTAACTGACACATCGTTTAGTTAATTTACTCACAGCTCGTTAACTGACACATCGTTTAGTTAATTTACTCACAGCTCGTTAACTGACACATCGTTTAGTTGATTTACTCACAGCTCGTTAACTGACAAATCTTTAGTTGATTTACTCACAGCTCGTTAACTAACACATCGTTTAGTTAATTTACTCACAGTTCGTTAACTGACAGATGGTCTAGTTGATTTACTCACAGCTCGTTAACTAACAAATGATTTAGTTAATTTACTCACAGTTCGTTAACTGACACATGGTTTACTCACAGTTCGTTAACTGACACATGGTTTAGTTGATTTACTCACAGCTCGTTAACTAACACATCGTTTAGTTAATTTACTAACAGCTCGCTAACTGACACATCGTTTAGTTGATTTACTCACAGCTCGTTAACTGACACATCGTTTAATAAATTTACTCATAGCTCGTTAACTGACACATCGTTTAGTTAATTTGCTCACAGCTCGTTAACTGACACATCGTTTAGTTGATTTACTCACAGCTCGTTAACTGACACATCGTTTAGTTGATTTACTCACAGCTCATTAACTGACACATTGTTTAATTAATTTACTCACAGCTCGTTAACTGACACATCGTTTAGTTAATTTACTGACATTTCGTTAACTGACACATGGTTTAGTTAATTTACTCAGTTCGTTTACTGACACATCGTTTAGTTCATTTCCTCACAGCTCATTAACTGACACATGGTTTAGTTGATTTACTCAGTTCGTTAACTGACACATGGTTTTGATAATTTACTGACAGTTCGTTAACTGACACATGGTTTAGTTAATTTACTCACAGTTCGTTAACTGACACATCTTTAGTTGATTTACTCACAGCTCGTTAACTAACACATCGTTTAGTTAATTTACTCACAGTTCGTTAACTGACACATGGTCTAGTTGATTTACTCACAGCTCGTTAACTAACACATGATTTAGTTAATTTACTCACAGTTCGTTAACTGACACATGGTTTACTCACAGTTCGTTAACTGACACATGGTTTAGTTGATTTACTCACAGCTCGTTAACTAACACATGATTTAGTTAATTTACTCACAGTTCATTAACTGACACATGGTTTACTCACAGCTCGTTAACTGACACATCGTTTAATAAATTTACTCACAGCTCGTTAACTGACACATCGTTTAGTTAATTTGCTCACAGCTCGTTAACTGACACATCGTTTAGTTGATTTACTCACAGCTCGTTAACTGACACATCGTTTAGTTGATTTACTCACAGCTCATTAACTGACACATTGTTTAATTAATTTACTCACAGCTCGTTAACTGACACATCGTTTAGTTAATTTACTGACATTTCGTTAACTGACACATGGTTTAGTTAATTTACTCAGTTCGTTTACTGACACATCGTTTAGTTCATTTCCTCACAGCTTATTAACTGACACATGGTTTAGTTGATTTACTCAGTTCGTTAACTGACACATGGTTTAGATAATTTACTGACAGTTCGTTAACTGACACATGGTTTAGTTAATTTACTCAGTTTGTTAACTGACACATGGTCTAGTTGATTTACTCACAGCTCGTTAACTAACACATGATTTAGTTAATTTACTCACAGTTCGTTAACTGACACATGGTTTACTCACAGTTCGTTAACTGACACATGGTTTAGTTGATTTACTCACAGCTCGTTAACTAACACATGATTTAGTTAATTTACTCACAGTTCGTTAACTGACACATGGTTTACTCACAGTTCGTTAACTGACACATGGTTTAGTTAATTTACTCACAGCTCGCTAACTGACACATCGTTTAGTTAATTTACTCACAGCTCGTTAACTGACACATCGTTTCATTAATTTACTCACAGCTCGTTAACTGACACATCGTTTAGTTAATTTACTCACAGCTCGTTAACTGACACATCGTTTAGTTGATTTACTCACAGCTCGTTAACTAACACATCGTTTAGTTAATTTACTCACAGCTCGTTAACTGACACATGGTTTAGTTAATGTACTCACTGCTCGTTAACTGACACATCGTTTAGTTGATTTACTCACAGCTCGTTAACTGACACATTGTTTAATTAATTTACTCACAGTTCGTTAACTGACACATTGTTTAGTTAATTTACTCACAGTTCGTTAACTGACACATCGTTTAGTTAATTTACTCACAGCTCGTTAACTGACACATCGTTTAGTTAATTTACTCACAGCTCGTTAACTGACACATCGTTTAGTTGATTTACTCACAGCTCGTTAACTGACAAATCTTTAGTTGATTTACTCACAGCTCGTTAACTAACACATCGTTTAGTTAATTTACTCACAGTTCGTTAACTGACAGATGGTCTAGTTGATTTACTCACAGCTCGTTAACTAACAAATGATTTAGTTAATTTACTCACAGTTCGTTAACTGACACATGGTTTACTCACAGTTCGTTAACTGACACATGGTTTAGTTGATTTACTCACAGCTCGTTAACTAACACATCGTTTAGTTAATTTACTAACAGCTCGCTAACTGACACATCGTTTAGTTGATTTACTCACAGCTCGTTAACTGACACATCGTTTAATAAATTTACTCATAGCTCGTTACCTGACACATCGTTTAGTTAATTTGCTCACAGCTCGTTAACTGACACATCGTTTAGTTGATTTACTCACAGCTCGTTAACTGACACATCGTTTAGTTGATTTACTCACAGCTCATTAACTGACACATTGTTTAATTAATTTACTCACAGCTCGTTAACTGACACATCGTTTAGTTAATTTACTGACATTTCGTTAACTGACACATGGTTTAGTTAATTTACTCAGTTCGTTTACTGACACATCGTTTAGTTCATTTCCTCACAGCTCATTAACTGACACATGGTTTAGTTGATTTACTCAGTTCGTTAACTGACACATGGTTTTGATAATTTACTGACAGTTCGTTAACTGACACATGGTTTAGTTAATTTACTCACAGTTCGTTAACTGACATATCTTTAGTTGATTTACTCACAGCTCGTTAACTAACACATCGTTTAGTTAATTTACTCACAGTTCGTTAACTGACACATGGTCTAGTTGATTTACTCAGCTCGTTAACTAACACATGATTTAGTTAATTTACTCACAGTTCGTTAACTGACACATGGTTTACTCACAGTTCGTTAACTGACACATGGTTTAGTTGATTTACTCACAGCTCGTTAACTAACACATGATTTAGTTAATTTACTCACAGTTCATTAACTGACACATGGTTTACTCACAGCTCGTTAACTGACACATCGTTTAATAAATTTACTCACAGCTCGTTAACTGACACATCGTTTAGTTAATTTGCTCACAGCTCGTTAACTGACACATCGTTTAGTTGATTTACTCACAGCTCGTTAACTGACACATCGTTTAGTTGATTTACTCACAGCTCATTAACTGACACATTGTTTAATTAATTTACTCACAGCTCGTTAACTGACACATCGTTTAGTTAATTTACTGACATTTCGTTAACTGACACATGGTTTAGTTAATTTACTCAGTTCGTTTACTGACACATCGTTTAGTTCATTTCCTCACAGCTCATTAACTGACACATGGTTTAGTTGATTTACTCAGTTCGTTAACTGACACATGGTTTAGATAATTTACTGACAGTTCGTTAACTGACACATGGTTTAGTTAATTTACTCAGTTTGTTAACTGACACATGGTCTAGTTGATTTACTCACAGCTCGTTAACTAACACATGATTTAGTTAATTTACTCACAGTTCGTTAACTGACACATGGTTTACTCACAGTTCGTTAACTGACACATGGTTTAGTTGATTTACTCACAGCTCGTTAACTAACACATGATTTAGTTAATTTACTCACAGTTCGTTAACTGACACATGGTTTACTCACAGTTCGTTAACTGACACATGGTTTAGTTGATTTACTCACAGCTCGTTAACTAACACATTATTTAGTTAATTTACTCACAGTTCATTAACTGACACATGGTTTACTCACAGCTCGTTAACTGACACATCGTTTAATAAATTTACTCACAGCTCGTTAACTGACACATCGTTTAGTTAATTTGCTCACAGCTCGTTAACTGACACATCGTTTAGTTGATTTACTCACAGCTCGTTAACTGACACATCGTTTAGTTGATTTACTCACAGCTCATTAACTGACACATTGTTTAATTAATTTACTCACAGCTCGTTAACTGACACATCGTTTAGTTAATTTACTGACATTTCGTTAACTGACACATGGTTTAGTTAATTTACTCAGTTCGTTTACTGACACATCGTTTAGTTCATTTCCTCACAGCTCATTAACTGACACATGGTTTAGTTGATTTACTCAGTTCGTTAACTGACACATGGTTTAGATAATTTACTGACAGTTCGTTAACTGACACATGGTTTAGTTAATTTACTCAGTTTGTTAACTGACACATGGTCTAGTTGATTTACTCACAGCTCGTTAACTAACACATGATTTAGTTAATTTACTCACAGTTCGTTAACTGACACATGGTTTACTCACAGTTCGTTAACTGACACATGGTTTAGTTGATTTACTCACAGCTCGTTAACTAACACATGATTTAGTTAATTTACTCACAGTTCGTTAACTGACACATGGTTTACGCACAGTTCGTTAACTGACACATGGTTTAGTTAATTTACTCACAGCTCGTTAACTGACACATCGTTTCATTAATTTACTCACAGCTCGTTAACTGACACATCGTTTAGTTAATTTACTCACAGCTCGTTAACTGACACATCGTTTAGTTGATTTACTCACAGCTCGTTAACTAACACATCGTTTAGTTAATTTACTCACAGCTCGTTAACTGACACATGGTTTAGTTAATGTACTCACTGCTCGTTAACTGACACATCGTTTAGTTGATTTACTCACAGCTCGTTAACTGACACATTGTTTAATTAATTTACTCACAGTTCGTTAACTGACACATTGTTTAGTTAATTTACTCACAGTTCGTTAACTGACACATCGTTTAGTTAATTTACTCACAGCTCGTTAACTGACACATCGTTTAGTTAATTTACTCACAGCTCGTTAACTGACACATCGTTTAGTTAATTTACTCACAGCTCGTTAACTGACACATAGTTTAGTTAATTTACTCACAGCTCGTTAACTGACACATCGTTTAGTTGATTTACTCACAGCTCGTTAACTGACACATCGTTTAGTTGATTTACTCACAGTTCGTTAACTGACACATGGTTTACTCACAGTTCGTTAACTGACACATGGTTTAGTTGATTTACTCACAGCTCGTTAACTAACACATGATTTAGTTAATTTACTCACAGTTCATTAACTGACACATGGTTTACTCACAGCTCGTTAACTGACACATCGTTTAATAAATTTACTCACAGCTCGTTAACTGACACATCGTTCAGTTAATTTGCTCACAGCTCGTTAACTGACACATCGTTTAGTTGATTTACTCACAGCTCGTTAACTGACACATCGTTTAGTTGATTTACTCACAGCTCATTAACTGACACATTGTTTAATTAATTTACTCACAGCTCGTTAACTGACACATCGTTTAGTTAATTTACTGACATTTCGTTAACTGACACATGGTTTAGTTAATTTACTCAGTTCGTTTACTGACACATGGTTTAGTTCATTTCCTCACAGCTCATTAACTGACACATGGTTTAGTTGATTTACTCAGTTCGTTAACTGACACATGGTTTTGATAATTTACTGACAGTTCGTTAACTGACACATGGTTTAGTTAATTTACTCACAGTTCGTTAACTGACACATCTTTAGTTGATTTACTCACAGCTCGTTAACTAACACATCGTTTAGTTAATTTACTCACAGTTCGTTAACTGACACATGGTCTAGTTGATTTACTCACAGCTCGTTAACTAACACATGATTTAGTTAATTTACTCACAGTTCGTTAACTGACACATGGTTTACTCACAGTTCGTTAACTGACACATGGTTTAGTTGATTTACTCACAGCTCGTTAACTGACAAATCTTTAGTTGATTTACTCACAGCTCGTTAACTAACACATCGTTTAGTTAATTTACTCACAGTTCGTTAACTGACAGATGGTCTAGTTGATTTACTCACAGCTCGTTAACTAACAAATGATTTAGTTAATTTACTCACAGTTCGTTAACTGACACATGGTTTACTCACAGTTCGTTAACTGACACATGGTTTAGTTGATTTACTCACAGCTCGTTAACTAACACATCGTTTAGTTAATTTACTAACAGCTCGCTAACTGACACATCGTTTAGTTGATTTACTCACAGCTCGTTAACTGACACATCGTTTAATAAATTTACTCATAGCTCGTTAACTGACACATCGTTTAGTTAATTTGCTCACAGCTCGTTAACTGACACATCGTTTAGTTGATTTACTCACAGCTCGTTAACTGACACATCGTTTAGTTGATTTACTCACAGCTCATTAACTGACACATTGTTTAATTAATTTACTCACAGCTCGTTAACTGACACATCGTTTAGTTAATTTACTGACATTTCGTTAACTGACACATGGTTTAGTTAATTTACTCAGTTCGTTTACTGACACATCGTTTAGTTCATTTCCTCACAGCTCATTAACTGACACATGGTTTAGTTGATTTACTCAGTTCGTTAACTGACACATGGTTTAGATAATTTACTGACAGTTCGTTAACTGACACATGGTTTAGTTAATTTACTCAGTTTGTTAACTGACACATGGTCTAGTTGATTTACTCACAGCTCGTTAACTAACACATGATTTAGTTAATTTACTCACAGTTCGTTAACTGACACATGGTTTACTCACAGTTCGTTAACTGACACATGGTTTAGTTGATTTACTCACAGCTCGTTAACTAACACATGATTTAGTTAATTTACTCACAGTTCGTTAACTGACACATGGTTTACTCACAGTTCGTTAACTGACACATGGTTTAGTTAATTTACTCACAGCTCGCTAACTGACACATCGTTTAGTTAATTTACTCACAGCTCGTTAACTGACACATCGTTTCATTAATTTACTCACAGCTCGTTAACTGACACATCGTTTAGTTGATTTACTCACAGCTCGTTAACTGACAAATCTTTAGTTGATTTACTCACAGCTCGTTAACTAACACATCGTTTAGTTAATTTACTCACAGTTCGTTAACTGACAGATGGTCTAGTTGATTTACTCACAGCTCGTTAACTAACAAATGATTTAGTTAATTTACTCACAGTTCGTTAACTGACACATGGTTTACTCACAGTTCGTTAACTGACACATGGTTTAGTTGATTTACTCACAGCTCGTTAACTAACACATCGTTTAGTTAATTTACTAACAGCTCGCTAACTGACACATCGTTTAGTTGATTTACTCACAGCTCGTTAACTGACACATCGTTTAATAAATTTACTCATAGCTCGTTAACTGACACATCGTTTAGTTAATTTGCTCACAGCTCGTTAACTGACACATCGTTTAGTTGATTTACTCACAGCTCGTTAACTGACACATCGTTTAGTTGATTTACTCACAGCTCATTAACTGACACATTGTTTAATTAATTTACTCACAGCTCGTTAACTGACACATCGTTTAGTTAATTTACTGACATTTCGTTAACTGACACATGGTTTAGTTAATTTACTCAGTTCGTTTACTGACACATCGTTTAGTTCATTTCCTCACAGCTCATTAACTGACACATGGTTTAGTTGATTTACTCAGTTCGTTAACTGACACATGGTTTTGATAATTTACTGACAGTTCGTTAACTGACACATGGTTTAGTTAATTTACTCACAGTTCGTTAACTGACACATCTTTAGTTGATTTACTCACAGCTCGTTAACTAACACATCGTTTAGTTAATTTACTCACAGTTCGTTAACTGACACATGGTCTAGTTGATTTACTCACAGCTCGTTAACTAACACATGATTTAGTTAATTTACTCACAGTTCATTAACTGACACATGGTTTACTCACAGCTCGTTAACTGACACATCGTTTAATAAATTTACTCACAGCTCGTTAACTGACACATCGTTTAGTTAATTTGCTCACAGCTCGTTAACTGACACATCGTTTAGTTGATTTACTCACAGCTCATTAACTGACACATTGTTTAATTAATTTACTCACAGCTCGTTAACTGACACATCGTTTAGTTAATTTACTGACATTTCGTTAACTGACACATGGTTTAGTTAATTTACTCAGTTCGTTTACTGACACATCGTTTAGTTCATTTCCTCACAGCTCATTAACTGACACATGGTTTAGTTGATTTACTCAGTTCGTTAACTGACACATGGTTTAGATAATTTACTGACAGTTCGTTAACTGACACATGGTTTAGTTAATTTACTCAGTTTGTTAACTGACACATGGTCTAGTTGATTTACTCACAGCTCGTTAACTAACACATGATTTAGTTAATTTACTCACAGTTCGTTAACTGACACATGGTTTACTCACAGTTCGTTAACTGACACATGGTTTAGTTGATTTACTCACAGCTCGTTAACTAACACATGATTTAGTTAATTTACTCACAGTTCGTTAACGGACACATGGTTTACTCACAGTTCGTTAACTGACACATGGTTTAGTTAATTTACTCACAGCTCGCTAACTGACACATCGTTTAGTTCATTTACTCACAGCTCGCTAACTGACACATCGTTTAGTTCATTTACTCACAGCTCATTAACTGACACATGGTTTAGTTGATTTACTCAGTTCGTTAACTGACACATGGTTTTGATAATTTACTGACAGTTCGTTAACTGACACATGGTTTAGTTAATTTACTCACAGTTCGTTAACTGACACATCTTTAGTTGATTTACTCACAGCTCGTTAACTAACACATCGTTTAGTTAATTTACTCACAGTTCGTTAACTGACACATGGTCTAGTTGATTTACTCACAGCTCGTTAACTAACACATGATTTAGTTAATTTACTCACAGTTCGTTAACTGACACATGGTTTACTCACAGTTCGTTAACTGACACATGGTTTAGTTGATTTACTCACAGCTCGTTAACTAACACATCGTTTAGTTAATTTACTAACAGCTCGCTAACTGACACATCGTTTAGTTGATTTACTCACAGCTCGTTAACTGACACATCGTTTAATAAATTTACTCATAGCTCGTTAACTGACACATCGTTTAGTTAATTTGCTCACAGCTCGTTAACTGACACATCGTTTAGTTGATTTACTCACAGCTCGTTAACTGACACATCGTTTAGTTGATTTACTCACAGCTCATTAACTGACACATTGTTTAATTAATTTACTCACAGCTCGTTAACTGACACATCGTTTAGTTAATTTACTGACATTTCGTTAACTGACACATGGTTTAGTTAATTTACTCAGTTCGTTTACTGACACATCGTTTAGTTCATTTCCTCACAGCTCATTAACTGACACATGGTTTAGTTGATTTACTCAGTTCGTTAACTGACACATGGTTTTGATAATTTACTGACAGTTCGTTAACTGACACATGGTTTAGTTAATTTACTCACAGTTCGTTAACTGACACATCTTTAGTTGATTTACTCACAGCTCGTTAACTAACACATCGTTTAGTTAATTTACTCACAGTTCGTTAACTGACACATGGTCTAGTTGATTTACTCACAGCTCGTTAACTAACACATGATTTAGTTAATTTACTCACAGTTCGTTAACTGACACATGGTTTACTCACAGTTCGTTAACTGACACATGGTTTAGTTGATTTACTCACAGCTCGTTAACTAACACATGATTTAGTTAATTTACTCACAGTTCATTAACTGACACATGGTTTACTCACAGCTCGTTAACTGACACATCGTTTAATCAATTTACTCACAGCTCGTTAACTGACACATCGTTTAGTTAATTTGCTCACAGCTCGTTAACTGACACATCGTTTAGTTGATTTACTCACAGCTCGTTAACTGACACATCGTTTAGTTGATTTACTCACAGCTCATTAACTGACACATTGTTTAATTAATTTACTCACAGCTCGTTAACTGACACATCGTTTAGTTAATTTACTGACATTTCGTTAACTGACACATGGTTTAGTTAATTTACTCAGTTTGTTTACTGACACATCGTTTAGTTCATTTCCTCACAGCTCATTAACTGACACATGGTTTAGTTGATTTACTCAGTTCGTTAACTGACACATGGTTTAGATAATTTACTGACAGTTCGTTAACTGACACATGGTTTAGTTAATTTACTCAGTTTGTTAACTGACACATGGTCTAGTTGATTTACTCACAGCTCGTTAACTAACACATGATTTAGTTAATTTACTCACAGTTCGTTAACTGACACATGGTTTACTCACAGTTCGTTAACTGACACATGGTTTAGTTGATTTACTCACAGCTCGTTAACTAACACATGATTTAGTTAATTTACTCACAGTTCGTTAACTGACACATGGTTTACTCACAGTTCGTTAACTGACACATGGTTTAGTTAATTTACTCACAGCTCGCTAACTGACACATCGTTTAGTTAATTTACTCACAGCTCGTTAACTGACACATCGTTTCATTAATTTACTCACAGCTCGTTAACTGACACATCGTTTAGTTAATTTACTCACAGCTCGTTAACTGACACATCGTTTAGTTGATTTACTCACAGCTCGTTAACTAACACATCGTTTAGTTAATTTACTCACAGCTCGTTAACTGACACATGGTTTAGTTAATGTACTCACTGCTCGTTAACTGACACATCGTTTAGTTGATTTACTCACAGCTCGTTAACTGACACATTGTTTAATTAATTTACTCACAGTTCGTTAACTGACACATTGTTTAGTTAATTTACTCACAGTTCGTTAACTGACACATCGTTTAGTTAATTTACTCACAGCTCGTTAACTGACACATCGTTTAGTTAATTTACTCACAGCTCGTTAACTGACACATCGTTTAGTTGATTTACTCACAGCTCGTTAACTGACAAATCTTTAGTTGATTTACTCACAGCTCGTTAACTAACACATCGTTTAGTTAATTTACTCACAGTTCGTTAACTGACAGATGGTCTAGTTGATTTACTCACAGCTCGTTAACTAACAAATGATTTAGTTAATTTACTCACAGTTCGTTAACTGACACATGGTTTACTCACAGTTCGTTAACTGACACATGGTTTAGTTGATTTACTCACAGCTCGTTAACTAACACATCGTTTAGTTAATTTACTAACAGCTCGCTAACTGACACATCGTTTAGTTGATTTACTCACAGCTCGTTAACTGACACATCGTTTAATAAATTTACTCATAGCTCGTTAACTGACACATCGTTTAGTTAATTTGCTCACAGCTCGTTAACTGACACATCGTTTAGTTGATTTACTCACAGCTCGTTAACTGACACATCGTTTAGTTGATTTACTCACAGCTCATTAACTGACACATTGTTTAATTAATTTACTCACAGCTCGTTAACTGACACATCGTTTAGTTAATTTACTGACATTTCGTTAACTGACACATGGTTTAGTTAATTTACTCAGTTCGTTTACTGACACATGGTTTAGATAATTTACTGACAGTTCGTTAACTGACACATGGTTTAGTTAATTTACTCAGTTTGTTAACTGACACATGGTCTAGTTGATTTACTCACAGCTCGTTAACTAACACATGATTTAGTTAATTTACTCACAGTTCGTTAACTGACACATGGTTTACTCACAGTTCGTTAACTGACACATGGTTTAGTTGATTTACTCACAGCTCGTTAACTAACACATGATTTAGTTAATTTACTCACAGTTCGTTAACTGACACATGGTTTACTCACAGTTCGTTAACTGACACATGGTTTAGTTAATTTACTCACAGCTCGCTAACTGACACATCGTTTAGTTAATTTACTCACAGCTCGTTAACTGACACATCGTTTCATTAATTTACTCACAGCTCGTTAACTGACACATCGTTTAGTTGATTTACTCACAGCTCGTTAACTGACAAATCTTTAGTTGATTTACTCACAGCTCGTTAACTAACACATCGTTTAGTTAATTTACTCACAGTTCGTTAACTGACAGATGGTCTAGTTGATTTACTCACAGCTCGTTAACTAACAAATGATTTAGTTAATTTACTCACAGTTCGTTAACTGACACATGGTTTACTCACAGTTCGTTAACTGACACATGGTTTAGTTGATTTACTCACAGCTCGTTAACTAACACATCGTTTAGTTAATTTACTAACAGCTCGCTAACTGACACATCGTTTAGTTGATTTACTCACAGCTCGTTAACTGACACATCGTTTAATAAATTTACTCATAGCTCGTTAACTGACACATCGTTTAGTTAATTTGCTCACAGCTCGTTAACTGACACATCGTTTAGTTGATTTACTCACAGCTCGTTAACTGACACATCGTTTAGTTGATTTACTCACAGCTCATTAACTGACACATTGTTTAATTAATTTACTCACAGCTCGTTAACTGACACATCGTTTAGTTAATTTACTGACATTTCGTTAACTGACACATGGTTTAGTTAATTTACTCAGTTCGTTTACTGACACATCGTTTAGTTCATTTCCTCACAGCTCATTAACTGACACATGGTTTAGTTGATTTACTCAGTTCGTTAACTGACACATGGTTTTGATAATTTACTGACAGTTCGTTAACTGACACATGGTTTAGTTAATTTACTCACAGTTCGTTAACTGACACATCTTTAGTTGATTTACTCACAGCTCGTTAACTAACACATCGTTTAGTTAATTTACTCACAGTTCGTTAACTGACACATGGTCTAGTTGATTTACTCACAGCTCGTTAACTAACACATGATTTAGTTAATTTACTCACAGTTCATTAACTGACACATGGTTTACTCACAGCTCGTTAACTGACACATCGTTTAATAAATTTACTCACAGCTCGTTAACTGACACATCGTTTAGTTAATTTGCTCACAGCTCGTTAACTGACACATCGTTTAGTTGATTTACTCACAGCTCGTTAACTGACACATCGTTTAGTTGATTTACTCACAGCTCATTAACTGACACATTGTTTAATTAATTTACTCACAGCTCGTTAACTGACACATCGTTTAGTTAATTTACTGACATTTCGTTAACTGACACATGGTTTAGTTAATTTACTCAGTTCGTTTACTGACACATCGTTTAGTTCATTTCCTCACAGCTCATTAACTGACACATGGTTTAGTTGATTTACTCAGTTCGTTAACTGACACATGGTTTAGATAATTTACTGACAGTTCGTTAACTGACACATGGTTTAGTTAATTTACTCAGTTTGTTAACTGACACATGGTCTAGTTGATTTACTCACAGCTCGTTAACTAACACATGATTTAGTTAATTTACTCACAGTTCGTTAACTGACACATGGTTTACTCACAGTTCGTTAACTGACACATGGTTTAGTTGATTTACTCACAGCTCGTTAACTAACACATGATTTAGTTAATTTACTCACAGTTCGTTAACTGACACATGGTTTACTCACAGTTCGTTAACTGACACATGGTTTAGTTAATTTACTCACAGCTCGCTAACTGACACATCGTTTAGTTAATTTACTCACAGCTCGTTAACTGACACATCGTTTCATTAATTTACTCACAGCTCGTTAACTGACACATCGTTTAGTTAATTTACTCACAGCTCGTTAACTGACACATTGTTTAGTTGATTTACTCACAGCTCGTTAACTAACACATCGTTTAGTTAATTTACTCACAGCTCGTTAACTGACACATGGTTTAGTTAATGTACTCACTGCTCGTTAACTGACACATCGTTTAGTTGATTTACTCACAGCTCGTTAACTGACACATTGTTTAATTAATTTACTCACAGTTCGTTAACTGACACATTGTTTAGTTAATTTACTCACAGTTCGTTAACTGACACATCGTTTAGTTAATTTACTCACAGCTCGTTAACTGACACATCGTTTAGTTAATTTACTCACAGCTCGTTAACTGACACATCGTTTAGTTGATTTACTCACAGCTCGTTAACTGACAAATCGTTTAGTTAATTTACTCACAGCTCGTTAACTGACACATCGTTTAGTTAATTTACTCACAGCTCGTTAACTGACACATAGTTTAGTTAATTTACTCACAGCTCGTTAACTGACACATCGTTTAGTTGATTTACTCACAGCTCGTTAACTGACACATCGTTTAGTTGATTTACTCACAGCTCGTTAACTGACAAATCGTTTAGTTAATTTACTCACAGCTCGTTAACTGACACATGGTCTAATTTACTCACAGATCGCTAACTGACACGTCGTTTAGTTGATATATTCTAAGCTCGTTAACTGACACATCGTTTAGTTGATTTACTCACGGCTCGTTAACTGACACATTGTTTAATTGATTTACTCTCGGCTCGTTAACTGACACATCGTTTAGTTGTTTTACTCACAACTCGTTAACTGACACATTGTTTAATTAATTTACTCACAGTTCGTTAACTGACACATTGTTTAGTTAATTTACTCACAGTTCGTTAACTGACACATCGTTTAGTTAATTTACTCACAGCTCGTTAACTGACACATCGTTTAGTTAATTTACTGACATTTCGTTAACTGACACATGGTTTAGTTAATTTACTCAGTTCGTTTACTGACACATCGTTTAGTTCATTTCCTCACAGCTCATTAACTGACACATGGTTTAGTTGATTTACTCAGTTCGTTAACTGACACATGGTTTAGATAATTTACTGACAGTTCGTTAACTGACACATGGTTTACTCACAGTTCGTTAACTGACACATGGTTTAGTTGATTCACTCACAGCTCGTTAACTAACACATGATTTAGTTAATTTACTCACAGTTCGTTAACTGACACATGGTTTACTCACAGTTCGTTAACTGACACATGGTTTAGTTAATTTACTCACAGCTCGCTAACTGACACATCGTTTAGTTAATTTACTCACAGCTCGTTAACTGACACATCGTTTCATTAATTTACTCACAGCTCGTTAACTGACACATCGTTTAGTTAATTTACTCACAGCTCGTTAACTGACACATCGTTTAGTTGATTTACTCACAGCTCGTTAACTGACAAATCGTTTAGTTAATTTACTCACAGCTCGTTAACTGACACATGGTCTAATTTACTCACAGATCGCTAACTGACACGTCGTTTAGTTGATATATTCTAAGCTCGTTAACTGACATCGTTTAGTTGATTTACTCACGGCTCGTTAACTGACACATTGTTTAATTGATTTACTCTCGGCTCGTTAACTGACACATCGTTTAGTTGTTTTACTCACAACTCGTTAACTGACACATTGTTTAATTAATTTACTCACAGTTCGTTAACTGACACATTGTTTAGTTAATTTACTCACAGTTCGTTAACTGACACATCGTTTAGTTAATTTACTCACAGCTCGTTAACTGACACATCGTTTAGTTAATTTACTCACAGCTCGTTAACTGACACATCGTTTAGTTGATTTACTCACAGCTCGTTAACTGACAAATCGTTTAGTTAATTTACTCACAGCTCGTTAACTGACACATGGTCTAATTTACTCACAGCTCGTTAACTGACACATCGTTTAGTTAATTTACTCACAGCTCGTTAACTGACACATCGTTTAGTTAATTTACTCACAGCTCGTTAACTGACACATCGTTTAGTTAATTTACTCACAGCTCGTTAACTGACACATCGTTTAGTTGATTTACTCACAGCTCGTTAACTGACACATCGTTTAGTTAATTTACTCACAGCTCGTTAACTGACACATAGTTTAGTTAATTTACTCACAGCTCGTTAACTGACACATGGTCTAATTTACTCACAGCTCGTTAACTGACACATTGTTTAATTAATTTACTCACAGCTCGTTAACTGACACATGGTCTAATTTACTCACAGATCGCTAACTGACACGTCGTTTAGTTGATATATTCTAAGCTCGTTAACTGACACATCGTTTAGTTGATTTACTCACGGCTCGTTAACTGACACATCGTTCAGTTAATTTACTCTCAGCTCGTTAACTGACACATCGTTTCATTAATTTACTCACAGCTCGTTAACTGACACATCGTTTAGTTAATTTACTCACAGCTCGTTAACTGACACATTGTTTAGTTGATTTACTCACAGCTCGTTAACTAACACATCGTTTAGTTAATTTACTCACAGCTCGTTAACTGACACATGGTTTAGTTAATGTACTCACTGCTCGTTAACTGACACATCGTTTAGTTGATTTACTCACAGCTCGTTAACTGACACATTGTTTAATTAATTTACTCACAGTTCGTTAACTGACACATTGTTTAGTTAATTTACTCACAGTTCGTTAACTGACACATCGTTTAGTTAATTTACTCACAGCTCGTTAACTGACACATCGTTTAGTTAATTTACTCACAGCTCGTTAACTGACACATCGTTTAGTTGATTTACTCACAGCTCGTTAACTGACAAATCGTTTAGTTAATTTACTCACAGCTCGTTAACTGACACATCGTTTAGTTAATTTACTCACAGCTCGTTAACTGACACATAGTTTAGTTAATTTACTCACAGCTCGTTAACTGACACATCGTTTAGTTGATTTACTCACAGCTCGTTAACTGACACATCGTTTAGTTGATTTACTCACAGCTCGTTAACTGACAAATCGTTTAGTTAATTTACTCACAGCTCGTTAACTGACACATGGTCTAATTTACTCACAGATCGCTAACTGACACGTCGTTTAGTTGATATATTCTAAGCTCGTTAACTGACACATCGTTTAGTTGATTTACTCACGGCTCGTTAACTGACACATTGTTTAATTGATTTACTCTCGGCTCGTTAACTGACACATCGTTTAGTTGTTTTACTCACAACTCGTTAACTGACACATTGTTTAATTAATTTACTCACAGTTCGTTAACTGACACATTGTTTAGTTAATTTACTCACAGTTCGTTAACTGACACATCGTTTAGTTAATTTACTCACAGCTCGTTAACTGACACATCGTTTAGTTAATTTACTGACATTTCGTTAACTGACACATGGTTTAGTTAATTTACTCAGTTCGTTTACTGACACATCGTTTAGTTCATTTCCTCACAGCTCATTAACTGACACATGGTTTAGTTGATTTACTCAGTTCGTTAACTGACACATGGTTTAGATAATTTACTGACAGTTCGTTAACTGACACATGGTTTACTCACAGTTCGTTAACTGACACATGGTTTAGTTGATTTACTCACAGCTCGTTAACTAACACATGATTTAGTTAATTTACTCACAGTTCGTTAACTGACACATGGTTTACTCACAGTTCGTTAACTGACACATGGTTTAGTTAATTTACTCACAGCTCGCTAACTGACACATCGTTTAGTTAATTTACTCACAGCTCGTTAACTGACACATCGTTTCATTAATTTACTCACAGCTCGTTAACTGACACATCGTTTAGTTAATTTACTCACAGCTCGTTAACTGACACATCGTTTAGTTGATTTACTCACAGCTCGTTAACTAACACATCGTTTAGTTAATTTACTCACAGCTCGTTAACTGACACATGGTTTAGTTAATGTACTCACTGCTCGTTAACTGACACATCGTTTAGTTGATTTACTCACAGCTCGTTAACTGACACATTGTTTAATTGATTTACTCTCGGCTCGTTAACTGACACATCGTTTAGTTGATTTACTCACAACTCGTTAACTGACACATTGTTTAATTAATTTACTCACAGTTCGTTAACTGACACATTGTTTAGTTAATTTACTCACAGTTCGTTAACTGACACATCGTTTAGTTAATTTACTCACAGCTCGTTAACTGACACATCGTTTAGTTAATTTACTCACAGCTCGTTAACTGACACATCGTTTAGTTGATTTACTCACAGCTCGTTAACTGACACATAGTTTAGTTAATTTACTCACAGCTCGTTAACTGACACATAGTTTAGTTAATTTACTCACAGCTCGTTCACTGACACATCGTTTAGTTGATTTACTCACAGCTCGTTAACTGACACATCGTTTAGTTGATTTACTCACAGCTCGTTAACTGACAAATCGTTTAGTTAATTTACTCACAGCTCGTTAACTGACACATGGTCTAATTTACTCACAGATCGCTAACTGACACGTCGTTTAGTTGATATATTCTAAGCTCGTTAACTGACATCGTTTAGTTGATTTACTCACGGCTCGTTAACTGACACATTGTTTAATTGATTTACTCTCGGCTCGTTAACTGACACATCGTTTAGTTGTTTTACTCACAACTCGTTAACTGACACATTGTTTAATTAATTTACTCACAGTTCGTTAACTGACACATTGTTTAGTTAATTTACTCACAGTTCGTTAACTGACACATCGTTTAGTTAATTTACTCACAGCTCGTTAACTGACACATCGTTTAGTTAATTTACTCACAGCTCGTTAACTGACACATCGTTTAGTTGATTTACTCACAGCTCGTTAACTGACAAATCGTTTAGTTAATTTACTCACAGCTCGTTAACTGACACATGGTCTAATTTACTCACAGCTCGTTAACTGACACATCGTTTAGTTAATTTACTCACAGCTCGTTAACTGACACATCGTTTAGTTAATTTACTCACAGCTCGTTAACTGACACATCGTTTAGTTAATTTACTCACAGCTCGTTAACTGACACATCGTTTAGTTGATTTACTCACAGCTCGTTAACTGACACATCGTTTAGTTAATTTACTCACAGCTCGTTAACTGACACATAGTTTAGTTAATTTACTCACAGCTCGTTAACTGACACATGGTCTAATTTACTCACAGCTCGTTAACTGACACATTGTTTAATTAATTT
This sequence comes from Anarhichas minor, assembly GCF_050575085.1. Classification (NCBI taxonomy): domain Eukaryota; kingdom Metazoa; phylum Chordata; class Actinopteri; order Perciformes; family Anarhichadidae; genus Anarhichas; species Anarhichas minor. Next base: position 658,711 of record NW_027466505.1, read on the forward strand.
ACTCACAGCTCGTTAACTGACACATGGTCTAATTTACTCACAGATCGCTAACTGACACGTCGTTTAGTTGATATATTCTAAGCTCGTTAACTGACACATCGTTTAGTTGATTTACTCACGGCTCGTTAACTGACACATCGTTCAGTTAATTTACTCTCAGCTCGTTAACTGACACATCGTTTAGTTGATTTACTCACAGTTCGTTAACTGACACATGGTTTAGTTGATTTACTCACAGCTCGTTAACTAACACATCGTTTAGTTAATTTACTCACAGCTCGTTAACTGACACATTGTTTAGTTAATTTACTCACAGTTCGTTAACTGACACATCGTTTAGTTAATTTACTCACAGCTCGTTAACTGACACATCGTTTAGTTAATGTACTCACAGCTCGTTAACTGACACATGGTTTAGTTAATTTATTCACAGCTCGTTAACTGACACATGGTCTAGTTGATTCACTCACAGATCGTTAACTGACACATCGTCTCATTTATACTTCAGTGAACCAAACTTTCATCATCCGTGTCTTTGGCTTCCTTCTGAGTCTAAATATCTTCCAGGAATGTGTGGAACTATCAACATTCAACTTATATAACAATAATATCATAATGATAATCATAATGTTTGGCTCCAGCAGCCGGTTGAACACATTTCTTTCAAGTATCTCAACAGCATCAGAAATCTTTACACAGACTGAACCTTAAAAATAAAAAACAATAAACAAACACACATATAAATGTAGACGAATAAGGTTTGACTTTGCAGGAGCTGTTGCATAGTATTCTCAGGTCGTTCCAATGTGGAAAAGAGTCTCTCCCAATAAGAAATACAATGGTCACTAAACATAAATACTTTATCTTTACTGGGAAAGTGCCTGGACTGATATTTTTCCTGCAGTAAGCAGGAAGTGTTTCTAACGTATTTATGTTTACGAGCAGCCGCACTCGTCCACGATCATGTCCTGGATGTCTTTTTTGATGATCTTCTGCTCTTCGTTGTAGTACAGCATCGACATCGCACGCAGCCTCGTCGGCACGCAGCACGACTTAATGTTCTGAAACGGGCCGTAGCCCCTCATACGATAATGATTGATGACCGTCGAATGGAAGGACAGGGATGAGCCGCTGAAGCTCGCCATGTGGTTTGGACAGTCGCCCTCGCAGTAGTTTGCATGGTAACCAGACGGAGCGATAATCCAGTCGTTCCAGCCAATATCTTTGAAATTCACGTAAAACTGTCGTTTGCAGCAGACGCGTATTTTCCCGTCACACTCCAGACCTCGTTTCACTCTTCGCTGAGCCGCTTCTTCTTCGGCTCTCAATGCCACCATGAGGAACGGACGGTGAGACTGATCTCTCCCACCGGCCGGCATCAGGATGGGCGAGGCTCCGGCTTCAGTGCACAGTGGGCAGGAAACCCGCAGGCTGAGCGAGCTGCTGCTGCCGTCCAGCAGATTCTGAACACTGCGGGACACGGCCAGGGTGTGCCAGCCGCTACGACGAGTGTCCACCATCTTCTCTGAAACACACTCTTCCTTCTCATCATCATCCTCATGATGAAGCTGCAGCAGTCGCAGCGTCACTTTGCCTTTCACTCGGTTTGCCACGGACTTCTTCAGGAAGATCCAGACGTTCGCTTGTTCCACCACCGACGAGCCGCTACCCTCCTTCGAAATGTCAAAGGCCACCGTGTTCAGAGAGTCTCCTGCAGCAGAGAGACATGTTAGCATGTTAGCATGCAATCAGACAAATGCATCAGAATGAACAGATCAATAAAACATTCACATGAATGTTGACAGAAGGTGTCTGCTAGACTGTAGTGGTCTCTACTGGTTTCTACTGTTCTATCACCATTTATTATTGTACATCCTAAATAAAGTTTCATTTTGTATATGACCTCTGACCTGGTCCTGCTGTTAGAGAACAAGAAGTTTTCTGAAGTCAAACCTGATGAACAAACAGGAACCTTCAGACATCAGGAAAAATTAAAGATGATTAAGATCTTTAACGAAGGTTTGAACGAAGACATAAATAAAAACATTATTTGAACGAGCTGTTTTTGTCTGAAGTAAATGATCGGCAACATAAAGAAACTGTGACCCTGCTGTCTGAACAGCCCCCCCCCCCCTTCTGTTCCTGTCTTCCTGTCATTTCAATGAATGAACAAAGAAAATGTCATTGACAATAAATGCATGAATGGAGCCACCACTAAATACCTCTAAATATACTCAATATGAGCAGAGACACTAAAAAAAGAAAAGGCCTGTTGAAGGCCAAACGCACACATGCACACACACACTCTCTTTGTTTCCTGCTGCAAAATAATTACTGAGGCCTAGATTTGTCTGAATGAAGAGATTATTTACGGCCTGAGACCACTTGGTATGCCCCCCCCCCCCCCCCCCCCTCGTTACTGTCCTCTAATTTCGGGCGGCCTTTGAGGGACATTTTAAATTAAAGATTCCTCTCAAAGAGAGGACTATTTATAGCACGAAGCCATTCTGTACATTTATGTAAGCAAACAAGCAGCGGGACAATGCAGTCGGCCACGAGCTGGTTCACTTTCATCAACACAAAACTTCACCAACACATTTAATGAGTGGATCTTAAAAACTGTGACAGGCTGAGACTCATTTTAGAATCAGATCATTTGTCTGACGTTTAGTTAGAGTTCACAACGTCTGATTATTCACCTGATTGATCAACAATGTTTTAACTCCAACGTCTAGTCGCTCGCTCAGCTGCACCGATGTGCTGCAAAAAACAACATGACGGGATGAATGAATGAAAGAATGAATTAAAGAATGAATGAAAGAATTTATGGACAAATGAATGGAGCTCGACTTGATCATTATTTCATCTGTCAGTATGTGGAAGATAACATTCACTCAGACACTGAGGAGAATCAATAGAACCTGTCTGTGACTGTGAAATCTGTAAACAAACTTTGAACTTTTTGGATTTTTGTGAATGAGCTGATAACAGAGCACACAGACAGACAGACAGACAGACGTCTCTAATGGAGCTGATGGCCAGTAGACCTCAGTGGAGTCTGACTCTACTGACTTTATCATATTCAGGCTGTATGTAGATTATCAGTTTGTTTCTTGTCTTTACAGATTTGGGGTAAAATGTTATGTTCCTCATCAACCAATCAGATTGCTTTGTGGTGGGATTTGGGAGGCGCGAGCATCGACATAAAACAATAGTGATGTGTCATAATAAATTGGCATTTAGAGATCTTAACCCGGATCCAGAGGCTTATGTTGACTTTATGATCCGTTTCTATTCAAAATAATCAACTTAAGACAACTGAGTCTGACTAGAATGAACCAAAAAAACAAAGAGTCTGCTAGAATTTTGATTATTATAGCTCTCAATCATGAATATATTCTCATAATTGTGCTTTTATATTGCATAGAATTATTACATTTTTTTAATTTTGCCTGAACTTAATAAGTAAGAACTGTCTTTAGTATTCTCAGTAACTAATATACTTCATTAAGCAATACCTCTTATATAGAAATCATACATAGATTCAGAATGGCCTGTGGGCAGGAAATTACAATCACACCTGCTGTAATATATTGATATAGTTATTTATGTCATAAATAGATTTTTCCCCACAGTTTGTTTTGATGATGAGAAGTTGATATCTTTTCAAAATGAGGACTTGTTTTTGTTGATAGAGTAAGTTTTTAAAGTAAGTTTCATTCTCATTGTAAGGTAACGTGATAGTCATTAACTTTACTATGAAAATAATGAGAAATCGTAGGAAGTTTTGCAAAATTGCAATCTTGACCTGAACTGCTGAAGTTCTGCTTTCCTTGACTGGATTAGTTCACCTGATCAAGACATGGAAGATTTATTATTTGCTAAACTTACATTAAAATTGTGTAAAGGCATGAGGTAAGCTGACAACAAGTCATTTTAAAGGTGCAATATAAATGATTCAGAGCATTAATGATTGTGTATGTAAAGATACATGTCAACCTGAAGTCTATCTGTGTGTGTTGTAATACAAGTGCATGTGAGTGCATGTGAGTGCATGTGAGCCTCACTGGTTGTGCCACAGCTGTTAACGTTTCCCCACAGGTAAACACTATTAGCACTGTTAAATAAATAACGTATATTTTTACAATCAACATTTAAAATGATGAAGGCACTTGCAAATGAAATGGTAGTATACTTTTAGCACTGTTGGCACTGTTAGCTGTGAATACTGTTAGCACTGTTAGCTGTGAGCACTGTTAGCTGTTAGCACTGTTAGCTGTGAGCAGCGTTAGCTGTAACTGTTATTCTTAAACTTAAAAAAAACAAACTTAATTGTAGTCATTATGCATGAGGTACATATATAAGAAATCTAACTTCTGCATTTAACCCATCCCTAGCTGGCTGCTGAGAAGCGGTGAGGGGTTCAGTGTCTTGCTCATGGACACTTCGGCACAAGACACGAAGCAGCCGAGGCTCGAACCGCCAACCTTGAGATTACCAGACGACCCTCTCTACCCAATGAGCCACTGTGACCTCAACTGTAACTCTGTGACATTATAACTAAAACTCTCAAGCTATAACTTGATGATGTGATGACTGTAACTCTGTAACTCTGTAGCTCTCTAACTATATAACTCTAACTCTGTAACTCTCTAGCTCTCTAACTCTGTAAATCTGTAACTCTGTAACTCTCTAGCTCTCTAACTTTATAACTCTCTAACTTTATAACTCTCTAACTCTGTAACTCTCTGACTTTATAACTCTGTAACTCTCTAACTTTATAACTCTCTAACTCTCTGACTTTATAACTCTGTAACTCTGTAACTCTCTAACTCTGTAACTCTCTAACTCTGTAACTCTCTAACTCTCTAGCTCTCTAACTCTGTAACTCTAACTCTCTAGCTCTCTAACTCTGTAACTCTAACTCTCTAGCTCTCTAACTTTATAACTCTGTAACTCTCTAACTCTAACTCTGTAACTCTCTAGCTCTCTAACTTTATAACTCTGTAACTCTGTAAATCTGTAACTCTGTGATCTTTTAACTGTAACTCTGTAACTCTGTAACTCTGTGATCTTTTAACTGTAACTCTGTAACTCTGTAAAACCATAACCGTGTAACCTTGTAACTTTAATTCTGTAACTTTTTAACTGTAACTCTCTCACATTGTATCTGTAACTCTGTAACGCTCTAGCCTTGTAACTGTACATTTATTTAAAAAACTTAAAGTCATAACTTTAGGTTTTTTAAATTGTCACAAAGTATTCATATATATAATTCGACCTCTGCACAAGTATTTAGGAGCAGTGACTGAAACTCTCTTACTTACTAACTCCTAACTGTTCAAACTAAAAGTAAACCTGACATCTCTGATTGGTTGTCAGACTCACCTGGCTCTGCAAAGGTGATCATTTCAGATGGTGGTTCAGGTGGTGTTAGGGCCCAGGGCCCCCGGCCCTCCTCCTGGATCTCCACGCTGCCATCTTCAGCCACGCGGCCGACGTGCAGCTTTTTGATGGCATTGAGCAGCGCTGCTCGAGGGATCGGCTGCGTCACGTTGGGACGAGTGCTCAGGTGCAGCATGTTGAGAATGTGACATTTCACAGCTTCCACCATGTCGCTCTGTCCTCCTGATGAAGATGAATTGGTCCTCATCTGAAGCAGAGAGCAGGACGGACAGTCTGAAGACGGTGCCCCCTCCTGAAGTCGAGATGTTACATCAACCTCCAGAGCAGGAGAGACTGTCGGAAAGGCGTCGACGAGAAGGCCGACGGCCATGAAGAAGAGCACCGAAAACTGAGAGGACATGATGCTCCAACAGTATCTGAGTGAGAGACAATATCAATACAGTTTGTAGAGTATCTGAGTGAGAGACAGCCGGTCTACATTCAGAAACAGGAAGCAGCTGGTGAACAGTTCAAGATCCTTTCGTTCAAGGCCTCTGACTAAGTAGAGTCCAGCAGTAGTGTCTTTAGTGGTCTTTAGTGAGGAGAAGTAACAGAAACACGAAGAAGTCAGCAGCTCACGTTGAACTTCAAAAATCCTCACAGATCAGCAGAGTTCACAGAGGAGCAGCAGACTGGTGTTCTGGTCCTCAGACTGGTCTTTCAATCTCTAAGGTGTTCCAGACCTGGTCCTTATGTATCCTGATGGTTCTGGTCCTGATGGTTCTGGTCCTGATAGTTTGGTGGTCCGAGCTGAATGAACACCGTGTGCAGGGTCACTCTACTCTCCCTCTCTGCTCTGTTACTGTAATTATACCTCTCTCTGTTTAATCCCTCCCCCATCCACAGAGGTATTCCCTGTGATTCACACACTCACACACATACACACACACACACCACACACACACACACACGCGCACAAACTGTGAGTAAAGTCTCTCAGAATATCTCAGGACTCTTTGTGGTGTTTCCTCCTGAATGAACGTCACGACAGAAGAGGAGGAGGAAGGAGAGAGGAGTAGGAAGAGAGAGTGTCCCTGATTCATTCATACCACACACACACACACACACACACACACACACACACACACACACTCGTGACTCAGTACAGAATCATCATCACCTCACGTGGAGGAGAAACTCTGTTGGTGTAAAATACATTTTTAAAGAAGTTTGTTGTTATAGTCCTGCACACAGCAGATGGAGCAAGCTCAGAACAGACGTGTCACACACACACACACACACACACTGTGACATCAGCATGCCCTCTGCTGGTGGAAGACAGGTGTTACAGTATTCTCACCTGAGCCTCTAAAACACATTTTGTCTTCTTATCTGACCCAGAAACATAAAGACACTAACTGGTTCCTATTAAACTGATTGTCCTGATAACCCAAAATTGCAGATATATGATTAGGAAATAATATATTCATATATGTATATAAACACGCACACACATATATAAAGTCATCGTCAGACCTTTGTTTTCTATAATAACCAATTTTTTAACTATTTTGAACAGTCTATAACTTTGACCTTTAAATAGTGTGTTTGTTTGTCGGCATCTAATGGTGAAGTTACATTACATACATTACAGTCATTTAGCAGACGCTTTTATCCAAAGAGACTTACATTTCAGATTCTATCACATTCATACACCGTAGGCACAGGAAGGGAGACATTTTTTGGGGTCAAGGACACATCGATATCAGAATAGCAGAGCCAGAGCCGGGGATGGAACCACCGATCCTCTGATTGAAGGACGGCCCTGCTCGCCACTTAGCCACAGTTATTATTTTTAACTGGTCTGGTCTTAGTGATTAGTGATTAGTGTTCCTGAGGAGTGTGTTTGTGTCACAGAGCAGTGATATGCTGGTGATGTTTGTGGAACAGAGTTCAGGTGGTCCTGTTTACATGGTGAGTAAACTATTGTTCTGTCAGTTAGGTTGAAGAGCGGATTCCCTTTGGAGTTTATTGGGGGTTTGATAGTGTGGTAATGAAAGTGGTTGGAGCAGTTGTCTCGGGGGCATATTTGAGGCTGCAGGTGGGTTACCAGTTCATGGTTGCTTTACCGGGTCTGTGGATTTTAGTGCGTAAGTACCCACCACAAGTAGCCCCTGCGACTAGGGGGGAGCTTACTTAGTTCTGGTTAGGCAGTCAGAGGGACGGGGCTGCAGTGATGTTAGCTGTGTGAGGGCTGCTGGTGTGTTAGTCTGATTAATTCTGTACGGATCAGTTTGGGTTTTGTGTTGGGGCAGTCAGTTTGTTTCCTCTGTTCTGGTTTATTTGGAGGATTTATTGGAGCTCTGCTTGTTAGGTGTCAGATTTAAGTTGGATGCTGTTGGTCTTCTAGTGTCTGAAGCATTTGATGTTCCTGGATTTACTGAGGAAAACGATAGTTTCTGGTTCCTGCTTTCCTGCTAACTGCATGTTGTGTATTCTGGTTTTTATGTGATCATGGTCGTGTTCTGGATGTTTCTGGGTAATTCTGGACTGAGAGCATTCTAGGTGTCTAAGTATTGCACCCAGTTACCTTGCAGGTGTTTAACCTGAGAACCTGAAGACTGCTGCACAGTGTGCAGTAGGTATGAATGGTTTATATGGTAAACAAGTCGGTAGATAAAGGAGGGATGTGGTGAACAGTATGTTGTTGTGACATACAAACTGTTAGCTTAGCCTGTTAGCTTTAGAACATGAGCGCTACAGTTCATACCTTGGTTAGTGTGAGCTGAGTTGTAATCTGGTTGCCTCTTTGTCGTCTGTGGACGACTTGGTTATCTAGTGAGCTTTTGTGTCAGAGGAACCTGTTGGATGCTACTTCAGATTAATGCTTACAGTGGTTTGGTTCTGTACTTTTTGTTAGCTGGTAATTATTTAAATTCTCAGCTCTTCCTTGTCTGACACAGCTGCTGATTTGAGGTTTGTTGATGTATTCTTTAAATAAATGTGTATTTATTACTTTGAACTCGTGTGGTCTCCCTCCATGTTGCAGCCTTTGAGCCGGGTTGTAACATATGACAGAAATGATTCATATAATGGGAGTAGTAAGCAGAATAATGATCGAAAATTATGACGCAGCAGTGGATATAGTATAATAATAATAATAATAATAATAATGATGATAAAAGAAGTAATCGTATCAGTAATAGAAATGTGACTAATAATGATAGTAACTGTGGGTGTCAGTCAGGACCAGGGTCAAGATAAAAGCAGGATCTATGTAAACCTGTGAGGAGAGAAAGCACAAAGACTCTGAGGAAGAAGAAAAGTTATTAATGTGCATTAATGAGACATGAATTGATATAGAAGAGAGAGGAGCTCAGTGTATCCTAGGAAGTCCTCTAGGTCTATAGCAGCTTATCTACAACATATACTTTCATATGTCAGTATGACTGTGAAAGGCTACTTTTCTCCAGCAATAGCAGACACTGTGTGTTTTGAGTCGTAATAAAACATGAACAACATACAGTTAGTTCATAGATTCTGGAAGCTGAAGACTACTTGCTTTCAGAACAGTACTATTCATATCTTCTATAAATAGACTTTCTTCCTTCGCAACTTTTTGCAACTAACATGGAGAAGTACCTTCAGTTTAATTATCTTACCCTTCCTCTGTCTCTCTCTCTCTCTGTCTCTCTCTCCCTTTCAAACACAAAAACACACATTTTCTGTCCTAGTCTCAGTCCTGATATTTGTGCTACTGTAAACCATAACGTTTGGGTCAGGATAACGCAGATTTTTGCATGTTGAGTGGTGCGGATTGGTTTCACACAAACTGACCTGCGCATCACTAATGTGCACAGTTTAGGACTAAGACTAAAGCTGCTTAATCATTCAACCTGTGTGTTACTGCCTGGCTCAAAGGCTGCAACACAAATTAGAGGCCAAACAAGTTAAAAGTAATGAACACATTTACTTAAAGAATATCAACAACTAAAAAACAAACAGAGAGTCAGAGTGACGTCAGTATGTGGGGATGTGTGAAATGTGTGGAGCAAACAAAACTGGACAGCAGCCGTGTTGGCAAAGGAAGAGAGTCCATGTTGAGTTGGAGAGACTGAAAGACAAAGAAGAGTCGGGAAACTGACCCCTAGTGGACAGGAGGGGTCATCACACTCGGATACTCAAACAATGAATATATAATCTTATGTGGAAGGAGTGAAATGACAAAATGATTGGTTTTGGCTCGACTAGATTCACTGAGAAGTTCAGTATAATCTGATGACTAAAAAGGAAACTTGACATAGGACGAAGACTAAATAAAAAAACAGCTGATATAATCAAGAGAGAAAGTTTTTGATTAAATGTAATGACTAAAAGGTGGTTAAAATGTCCATACACGGATATTTTATTACCCATACTATAGTGTCCTCATGCCTGTAATGCAGTGTTTTCATGTCCATAATACAGTGTTTTCATGTCCGTATTGTAGTGTTTTCATGTCCGTATTGTCCGTAATGCAGTGTTTTCATGTCCATAATGCAGTGTTTTCATGTCCGTATTGCAGTATTGGCATGTCCATAATGCAGTGTATTCATGTCCGTATTGCAGTGTTTTCATGTCCATAATGCAGTGTTTTCATGTCCGTATTGTCCATATTGCAGTATTGGCATGTCCGTATTGCAGTGTTTTCATGTCCGTATTGCAGTGTTTTCATGTCCGTATTGCCGTGTTTTCAAGTCCGTACTGTCCATATAGCAGTGTTTTCATATCCGTATTGCAGTGTTTTCATGTCAATAATGCAGTGTATTCATGTCCGTAGTGTCCGTATTGCAGTGTTTTCATGTCAATAATGCAGTGTTTTCATGTCCGTACTGTCCGTATTGCTGTGTTTTCATGTCCGTATTGCTGTGTTTTCATGTCCGTATTGCCGTGTTTTCATGTCCATAATGCAGCGTTTTCATGTCCGTATTGCAGTGTTTTCATGTCCGTATTGCAGTGTTTTCATGTCCGTATTGCCGTGTTTTCATGTACATAATGCAGTGTTTTCATGTCCGTATTGCAGTGATTTCATGTCTATAATGCCGTGTTTTCATGTCCGTACTGTCCATATAGCAGTGTTTTCATATCCGTATTGCAGTGTTTTCATGTCAATAATGCAGTGTATTCATGTCCGTAGTGTCCGTATTGCAGTGTTTTCATGTCCGTATTGCCGTGTTTTCAAGTCCGTATTGTCCGTATTGCAGTGTTTTCATGTCAATAATGCCGTGTTTTCATGTCCGTACTGTCCATATAGCAGTGTTTTCATATCCGTATTGCAGTGTTTTCATGTCAATAATGCAGTGTATTCATGTCCGTAGTGTCCGTATTGCAGTGTTTTCATGTCAATAATGCAGTGTTTTCATGTCCGTACTGTCCGTATTGCTGTGTTTTCATGTCCGTATTGCTGTGTTTTCATGTCCATAATGCAGTGTTTTCATGTCCGTATTGCCGTGTTTTCATGTCCATAATGCAGCGTTTTCATGTCCGTATTGCAGTGTTTTCATGTCCGTATTGCAGTGTTTTCATGTCCGTATTGCAGTGATTTCATGTCTATAATGCAGTGTTTTCATGTCCGTATTGCAGTGTTTTCATGGCTCCGTTCCTCGTACGTGGCTAACTTAGTTAGCCAGATACTTTTCAGGATAAGATGACGTAGATCAGGCTTTTCGGTTCCACGAAGCAAGTTCGGCAAAATCACCATGGCAACACATCCATAAGCTTGAACCTGCTCCGGGGCAGGCTAAGTGAGGGTAGCTGGATAAGCTGGTCACTCCCCCGGAAGAAATGGCAGCTCCTGTCATATACGGTAGTCTATTGTGCTTGCGCATATAATGGGGGTTATACGGGAGTTCCAGAAATGCATGTAAAGTGAGACACACGGTGATCCATAAAACCAGCTGAGCAAACTAAGAAGCCTCTATTGCATTAATGTACAGCTCCCTTCCTCAGAGATCCCACTGATGAAGGAACGATATTAGTTAGATTAGCATTTTATAGGGAGAGAGTTCTTCCACATCGCCAAGATCCGTTATCGCATCATGATGACTTCCTATACGAGCGCTATCCATTCTGCCGAGAAGGAATCATTTATTTACAGAACTTCTGGAGCCATACATTGAACACCACATGCTGCAGCCGAGCATTGACTGTCTCACACACTGCAATACGGACAATATGGACATGAAAACACTGCAATATGGACATGACAATACTGCAATACGGACAATACGGACATGAAAACACGGCAATACGGACATGAAAACACTGCAATACGGACAGTACGGACATGAATACACTGCATTATGGACATGCCAATACTGCAATACGGACAATACGGACATGAAAACACTGCATTATAGACATGAAATCACTGCAATACGGACATGAAAACACTGCAATATGGACATGAAAACACTGCATTATGTACATGAAAACACGGCAATACAGACATGGGCCCCATTCCTCGTACGTGGTTCAGCAAAGTCGATCAAATGTCCTATTAGCCAGCCTAAATTAACGAGATGATTGATGTCAGGCTATGTCGGTTTCTCCAAGGCTGATCCGCTCTCAAACAGTCTCGTTAATTCGACCCAGACGATCAGGATCAGGATAATTGCGCGTGCCCGTCCTACGTCAAAAGGGGGAAGCATCGATCACCGAAACCATGATTTTCTAACAGTACAATGTTAAATAAAGTCAAAGAAAGAGCCTCTTTTTACTCCGCTGACGAGCAGGAGATGATCATGAACGCATATGAGGAATTCAAGACCATAATCACGGCTAAATCTAACACCGCCACCGCTGCGAGGGCTAGACAAGAAGCACGCAAAATATCACAGACAGGTTAAATGCTGTAAGTGTTGGGAAATGTAACGGCTAATTTTAATGCCTCATCACCCCAATCAATCAGATTATATGTCTTTAAATGTGACTGCTGGCAGTAGGCTTAATGGCTCATTGGATGATTCTTATCATCCAATGAGATAATTATAAAATAATTATCTCAACTCTTTCAGAATAAGTAGATAAAACAAGCCCAAAGAGTATCTAATTGATACTCATTAATATGAGGATATATGTACTGTATGCGCGTATGTGTCATGTAGCCTACTATATATGTGTATATACATGTCTGTGTAGATTACCATATAGAACTAGGAGTTTGAATCTGTGTGTGAATCTGTGTATGGGCGGATCAGTGTGTATGTATTATTCATAATCAGAAATTCAATCAATTGAAGCAGTGAAAAGAAATAGTGTGTGATTCTCTCTATTCTTATCATAAGTCCACCTTAATCATTTTCTACAATAATGATATGCTGGTGTACTAATAACACTGTCATATAATTATGAGTGCTTTTAACCCCCATGTATGCAACGCAGCCATCAAGAGGACATGGGAGCAAGTAAACACTATAAGCACAAACACATTATTCAGAATGGTGAGTCAATATGTGCCATGGTAATGTATTGAACACATCCATAAGTTTATTAAGCGCCAAATAAACTTGACGAACAGCACGGCTGTTCGTAAAGTGGCGTAAAGCGGCTTTCCCGATGTTCTCCGCATCGCCGACACTGTACAAAAATGTACCACTCGCAAAAAAGCGCAAGGCTGCATCCAGTATTGGCATGTCCATAATGCAGTGTATTCATGTCCGTACTGTCCGTATTGCAGTGTTTTCATGTCCGTATTGCAGTGTTTTCATGTCCATAATGCAGTGTTTTCATGTCCGTATTGCAGTGTTTTCATACCCGTACTACAGTGTCCTCATGCATGTAATGCAGTGTTTTCATGTCCTTATTGAAGTGTTTTCATGTCCGTATTGCCGTGTTTTCATGTACATAATGCAGTGTTTTCATGTCCGTATTGCCGTGTTTCCGTGTTTTCATGTCTGTATTGCAGTGTTTTTATACCTGTACTACAGTGTCCTCATGCATGTAATGCAGTGTTTTCATGTCCTTATTGAAATGTTTTCATACTCATCGTATTGCAGTGTTTTCATGTCCATATTCCAGTGTTTTCATGTCCATAATGCAGTGTTTTCATGTCCGTATTGCCGTGTTTCCGTGTTTTCATGTCTGTATTGCAGTGTTTTTATACCTGTACTACAGTGTCCTCATGCATGTAATGCAGTGTTTTCATGTCCTTATTGAAATGTTTTCATATTCATCGTATTGCAGTGTTTTCATGTCCATATTGCAGTGTTTTCATCTCCGTATTTACATTTAAAGGGACAGTACAGACTGTATATTTTTCATAATGAATGTATTTACATTTAAAGGGACAATACAGATTGTATATTATTTATAATGAATGTATTTACATTTAAAGGGACAGTAAAGACTATATTTTTCATAATGAATGTATTTACATTCAAAGGGACAGTACAGACTGTATGTTATTCATAATGAATGCATTTACATTTAAAGGGACAGTAGAGACTGTATGTTATTTAAAACGACAGTGTTTGATACACAGTTTCCTTCAAACAAAATAAACTAGTTGACTGATAAAAACAATCCAATCAGCTGACTTGTCGTCGCTTTAAAACTCGCCCACTCAAAACACACACACACACACACGTACACAAACACACACCTCCCCCTCCTGTCAGGTCGTCTCTCTAGTTGTTAATCCGCCTCTCTCTGCAGTCATCATGGCGGAAATCAAAACGGGAATCTTTGCTAAAAACGTGCAGAAAAGGCTGAACCGCGCGCAGGAGAAGGTAAGATCTGCTGCTGATCATAATGAGGATGTGATGGTGAGGATGTGATGATGAGGATGAAGCAGGTGGTGACGGTGGGCGACAGATGGAGGACGTAGGAGATATGGAGGCTGCAGGCCCGCAGTGCTTCGTGATATTATTCGTCTTTTCCGATATTCACGTTTTTTTTCATGATCACATATTGATTCGCGCAGAGAGGGTGACGTCATGATGATTCCGTAAAAATCAGCCCATAAAACAGTGAAATCATCAAAGTGACGGAGAGTGTTTGATGGCTGAAGCAGACCGAGCGGATTAATGTTGATTGTAACACTTTGCTATGATGTCACATGTCACGCATGTATTTCACGTGTTTAATTAAATGACGGTGAGAAGGTGTTCTCCTGATCCAAGGTCGGCAGAAGGGGATGCCCTGTCTGTGGCGCGATGACGTCACTTCTGACGCAGGATCAACTACCTGCACGTTATTTATAGGAGAGGGCTTTTGGACTGCAGGTCCCGGAATTAATTGCGTATATACATATATAAGATGTATATATATGTATATATATATATATATATATATATATATATATATATATATGTATATGTATATGTATATGTATATGTATATGTATATATATATGTATATATATATATATATATATATATATATATATATATATATATATATATATGTATATGTATATGTATATATATATGTATATATATATATATGTATATGTATATATATATGTATATATATATATGTATATATATATATATATGTATATGTATATGTATATATATATATATATATAGTGATCAGTATGCGACATTACTGTTGTCCATGGGCATACAGCCAACCAATGAGATCACAGCAAGCTGACATTTGAGAATGAGTCCAACCAGGAGAAGAGAGTTTTTGTTGGTGATGGTTTCAACCAGCTGTCAGGAAGTTCTGTCACACTGTGTTGATCAAATCTGTTTCCTAAAGATGGAACATACACTCCTTTGTGTTGCGTTCAGGGACACATTAAGCAGGTTGATCTGAGGTGTTGCTGGGTTCCATACACTGGGCCTATTAAATATTAAACACTTAGCAGAGTCATGTTTTAAAGGTAGCTTTTTCTCGGATACTCAAACTACAACAAATTATCTTCCCACAAAATGACGTATGATAAACTGTATAAATATAGAGCACATTTACAGTTTATAAATGTTCATTGGACAGTGTAAAAACAAGTATGGTACGTCAAAAAGGCCACTGACAACAGAATGTATCAACACATAATATGTACTTTTAATTCATAAGGAATTAGTGCAAATTTACAATATTAGTTAGTCATGTTAGAGAATTCTAATGTAAAACAATTTGCATTGAACATTAAAGGAGCCATGGACCCAAAAATCTAAGTTCTGAACTTTGATCCATTTCTTCTCTTCCATATATATACTCTTAATTTGTATTGGTCATTTTAATAATTTAAATGATAATGTACCCCCCGCAAAATGTCTAGTTTGGTTTTGATCTGTAAAAGAATATTTTACAATTGTCTTTCTACAATAATTTACTCCTGAGTTTGTACAATTACTATTAATTACCTTTAAGAAAAATGAAAACAATTTTTATCAACATGTTTAAGGACCTGCAATTTGAAGGAAAAACCCCTTTGAATGACTACTGATTTCTGTAATTTTATATGCATTAGGTCATCATGTGTTGATTGTTTATTGTTAAATGTTACGCACCACCCGCCACGACAAATTCCTTGTAGGTGCAAACTTCCTTGACAATAAACGGTTCTGATTCTGATGAACAAGAAACATGAAATTACATTTAGAATCTCTCCAAATGCATTAAATTATAATATATATATGAATGTAATCTTAAATAATGTTTAATTACCTGTAATTTTGACAGCAAAGTTTTGAAATACTGCAAATATATGTAAATCTATGGACAATTTATTGTTTTGAATAAAAAAAGGAAAAAACCTTTGAATATTTCCTGTAAAATTAAAATGTTGTTTCTTGACTCCCTTTCTGTAAAGCTGCTGTCAGGTCTTTTAAAACAGTAGACAATAACAAAGTCATCAAGGTTTTCTGATGCTTATTGTTTTTACATTATCTTGCAATTAGTCACATGTATGTTGATGATGTTTAGGGGGAGCTGAGATACAATTGTATTGTGTCAAAATGTAACATATTGTTGTTAAAATGACTGTTTAATTAGAAAAGTGGCAGTATTTTATGTCAGCATTCATGAATCTGTATAATTTTGTCATTTCTCAGGTGCTGCAGAAACTGGGAAAAGCAGATGAGACCAAAGATGAGCAGTTTGAACAAGTGGTCGTAAACTTCAGGAGACAGGAGGTGAGAGATGTTTACAGACCAGCATTACAAAGTTTTTGACTAAATAAACTCACTGAAGCGGCTAACGATACAATACACATACAACTGTGTAGATTTCCAACCAAAACTCTGGTTAGCACGAAGACAGAAATGTGCGTGTGCATCATTTCCATCAGATGTATTTCCATTCATCATTTCCACTCAAACATTTGGTCATAAATGGATGCGTAAGTGCCCTAAAACACCTTATTGCATATCGATACATGTGCCAACCAGAAAAGGCCATTGAAATAATGGCTCAAATCTCTATCAATATAAAACGTCTGCAGTTTAGTTTGTATTAAAGTCGGTCTGCAGTTTAGTTTGTATTAAAGTCGGTCTGCAGGTTAGTTTGTATTAAAGTTGGTCTGCAGTTTAGTTTGTATTAAAGTCGGTCTGCAGTTTAGTTTGTATTAAAGTCGGTCTGCGGGTTAGTTTGTATTGAAGTCGGTCTGTGGGTTAGTTTGTATTGAAGTCGGTCTGCGGATTAGTTTGTATTGAAGTCGGTCTGCGGTTTAGTTTGTATTAAAGTCGGTCTGCGGTTTAGTTTGTATTAAAGTCGGTCCGTAGTTTAGTTTGTGTTGAAGTGGGTCTGTGGTTTAGTTTGTGTTGAAGTGGGTCCGTGGTTTAGTTTGTGTTGAAGTGGGTCCGTAGTTTAGTTTGTGTTGAAGTGGGTCTACGGTTTAGTTTGTGTTGAAGTGGGCCTGTGGTTTAGTTTGTGTTGAAGTGGGCCTGTGGTTTAGTTTGTATTAAAGTCGGTCTGTGGTGATGCTCAGCTCTCTATCACGGACGTTTCCTTCATTGTTGACATTAGCTCTGGCCTAGTTCAGTTCATCTTTGACAAACATGAACCTGACTTCAGATTCACCTATTAAACACACCAAAATACCAGAAAACTGGAGGCCGTCACAATTCACTAAAGTACAACGACTGATGTTTGTCCGTGTTATTAACCAGCTCGGTGTTTATTCTGTCAGTCTGAAGGTTCGCGGCTGCAGAGGGAGATGAAGGCCTACATGTCTGCCATTAAAGGTGAGAAAGAGTATTTATTGTTCAGTATATCATACATCATGTATAAAACATATATCAAAAATGAATGACTACGTCCATCAGCTCACTGTCTTTTTGACCCTGCAGGGATGCAGCAGGCCTCCATCAACCTGGCACAGTCTCTGCATGAAGTCTATGAACCAGACTGGCATGGAAAAGATGACATCATGGTCATTGGGAAGGTCAGAGTCATAAAATCACCCACATTACAGGACAGGTGTCCAGGTCTCACTGTAACACACAGGTATCCAGGTCTCACTGTAACACAAAGGTATCCAGGTCTCACTGTAACACACAGGTGTCCAGGTCTCACTGTAACACACAGGTGTCCAGGTCTCACTGTAACACAAAGGTGACCAGGTCTCACTGTAACACACAGGTATCCAGGTCTCACTGTAACACACAGGTGACCAGGTCTCACTGTAACACACAGGTACCCAGGTCTCACTGTAACACACAGGTACCCAGGTCTCACTGTAACACACAGGTACCCAGGTCTCACTGTAACACACAGTTGACCAGGTCTCACTGTAACACACAGGTGACCAGGTCTCACTTTAACACACAGGTATCCAGGTCTCACTGTAACACACAGGTGACCAGGTGTGCAAGTCTTCACCAGCTAAACTGAAACACTTGTGATTTTCAAACAAAGTTTTAAACAGATTTCTGCACCGGGAACAAACTAAAACTAAACTCTAAGACTTTCTTATTATCTAAGTTTACATGTTACCAGCTTGTTGTCAAGTACATACATAAATAAATATAACTTTGTCCCGGCCCTCAGTGACTGATACCGGTTCACAAGACACCCTTAAGCGTCTATACGAGATGCACCAGTCTTTCAAGTAACTACAATGTAAACCTATTCGCGTCATTATTAGATGCTCTGCGGGAAAGGGGAGAGGAGGTGGATGTATCAAACAAACACGGGACTTTCAACCAGGAGACCAGTGTTGAGTCCTTTTGAACTGATGTTTATGTTACGTTGTTACGTTTTACTTAGTATAGGCAGTTATTTTAAGCCCAACCACAATGTTTTTCCTTGTGACCCTGGGAGCTTTGTTGTTGGTGGCAACAGCTCCTCCTACAGGGTCTATTAAGTCAAAGTGGTCCGAGGTTACGGCCCAGAAAAGTTCTTCACTGAAGCTATGAATTGGCCACAACAGACCTGGAGTAGTGCTCTAGTCTCTCTGCTGGCCGGCTTTAACCCAAAGCCCAAACGAGGCATGCTGATCCCTGGCGTTGTAGATCTTACAGAATAATTTCAAAGTTTTGATGTGTTGCTATGCCAACATGAGTTGTTATGCGATTCCTGCAGGACTGTGATGCAATGTGGGAAGACTTTCATAACAAATTGGTGGACTCGACGTTGCTGAACCTGGATGAGTACCTGCTACAGTTTCCTGACCTCAAAGTAACAAACACTTTGTCTTTTGATTAAAAAATCAATCCCAGTGTTGATGTAGAAACTCATTCATCTAAAAACTGAAACTTTGTGACATTTCAGACTCGTGTGGCCAAACGAAGTCGGAAACTCATCGACTATGACAGTGCTCGTCATCACGTCGAAACCCTGCAGGTGTCAGGGATGAAGAACGACCGCAAGATGATGAAGGTGAGTCCTCGTGTGATTAAACAGGGAGATTAGAACTTCAGGGACCAGGTTCTGTATGTCACCTGTTCAGGTTCTGTGTGTCACCTGTTCAGGTTCTGTTTGTCACCTGTTCAGGTTCTGTGTGTAATCTGTTCAGGTGCTGAATGTCACCTGTGCAGGTGCTGTATGTCACCTGTGCAGGTGCTGAATGTCACCTGTGCAGGTGCTGTATGTCACCTGTGCAGGTGCTGTATGTCACCTGTGCAGGTTCTGAATGTCACCTGTGCAGGTGCTGTATGGAGTTAATTTTATTAAACAAACTTGTTATTGTTTGAAGGCAGAAGAAGAGTTGAAAAAGGCTCAGAAAGTGTTTGATGAGTTGAACGTCGGTCTGCAGGATGAACTGCCGAGTCTCTGGGACAGGTGAGTTAGATGTCATACACACCTGCCTGATAGCTGATGACGAAATTTTGCTTTGTGTATGTTAAACAGGAAGAAATAACTGGACATTACAGTCTGTGGAGTTTGATAACCTGTTTCTATGGAAACTGGGCCTCGAGAAAGAGGTGAAATTCAAATCTCAGACTAATAATCTAGCATCTCTTCTGCTGAAAACCATAAGCTTAGCACCTGCAAATAACAATAATATTTTTAAAATGTTATCAATAGTCCTAATTGTTCTATACTTATCCTGCTGTTATTGGTGTTACTACAGCTATTAAAGAAAATTAGTGTTGGTAAAAAATGTGAGAACGTGGAAATATATTTTCATAATTAGTTGTATGCCAATATACAGAAATGCGGGAGGTTTGGCCGATCCGATCACATCCATCTTCAATGCGTTTTGGGTGCATTTACACCTGTAAATTTCACAATTTTAGGGGCAGGGAGGTAGGAGGAGAATAATTCAGAATCCCAAATAAAAACATTGGTGTCTAAAAACCGTTTTGAAAGGAAAGAGGCAGTGAAGAAAACGGCTAAATCAGGCCGCCGTGGCTGCCGGTGAAATTCCTGCTCTGCCTATCACGCATTTGAATGCAAGGTGTGATGATAATAATAATAATTAAAGCTGCAAGCAGCGATGTACGGTCCCTCGCACCTTCCCGCGTCTCGGGGGTACTGGCGGGACGCCGGCGTGAATGTCTTTGACCATTGAACAACGCGTCCCGGAGTTCAATGTATTTTTCCAGCGTGGACTGTGTGACGCTGGAAATGATGTAGTGCAAATATTCCACCAGTTCCTGTATCCACTATGTGGCGCTAGAGAACACGTGCAAACATGCATTATGTTGCTCTACATCAAGTATAGACCACATCATGTAAATGTCATGTAAATCGGATGCCGTTTGTCACATAACGCTGTCTTCCTGTTGCCAGTAGGTGGCGCTATGACTTTGAGTGAAAATTGGCTTGTAGACATCCTCAGGCCATGACTGTTATCAAGTATGGCAAGTTTGGGACAGATTTGAGCAAGTCCAGTGGAGTTACATCAGCTTGTTATTTATCGGCGAATCACCTACAATGGCCACCACGCCACGGCTACAGCATTTCATCAAACGTAAAACTTTGAGTAACTTTTAATTGCAAAGGTCTTTAGATTATACTGACCAAATTTGAAAAGGATCTGACAAAGTCTCTAGGAGGAGTTTGTTAAAGTATAGCGACTAGAAATCAAGGGAAAATTCACACAAAAATAAAAATGGCCAACTTCCTGTTAATTTTAGAGCATTGTCCCAAAAGACTTTTTTAAAGTCTTCATGTGATACATGTTCCTACCAAATTACATACATGTAGGTCAAACGTAGCGATGGGGCTGCGTTTTAGAAAATTTGTAGGGGGCGCTATCGAGCAATTTTGTCATGCTTGAGCATTAGACCCATAAAATATCAAATTTTCCCGCAGTCCTGATATGCTCACCAAATATGGGAATGTTGGGGACATGATAAAGCCCCCAAAAAGGCGTTTCATTCAAGAGAAAAATGATAATATTAATAATAATTAAAGCTGCGAGTAGCGATGAACGGGCACCCGCACCTTCCCGCGTCTCGGGGGTACTGGCGGGACGCCGGCAGAAGCGGCCATAAATATCTGCGACCATCAGACAGCGTGCCCACAAGTTAGACATATTTTTAATGCTTGGACTGTGTGACGCTGGAAATTATGTAGTGCAAATATTCCACCAGTTCCTGTATCCACTTTGTGGCGCTAGAGAACACGCGCAAACATGCATTGTGTTGCTCTTCATCAAGTATAGACCACATCATGTAAATGTCATATAAATCGGATTCAGTTTGTCACATAACGCTGTCTTCCTGTTGCCAGTAGGTGGCGCTATGACTTTGAGTGAAAATTGGCTTGTAGACATCCTCAGGTCATGACTGTTATCAAATATGGCAAGTTTGGGACATATTTGAGCAAGTCCAGTGGAGTTACATCAGCTCTTGTTGTTTAATAGTGAATCACCTACAATGGCCGCCACGTCACGGCTACGCCATTCTATCAAACGTAAAGCTTTGAGTAACTTTTAATTGCAAAGGTCTTTAGATTATACTGACCAAATTTGAAAAGGATCTGACAAAGTCTCTAGGAGGAGTTCGTTAAAGTATAGCGACTAGCAATCATGGCAATATTCACACAAAAATCAAAATGGCCGACTTCCTGTTAATTTTAGAGCATTATCCCAAGACACTTTTTTTTAAGTCTTCATGTGATACATGTTCCTACCAAATTTCATACATGTAGGTCAAACGTAGTGCTGGGGCTGCGATTTTGAATATTTGTAGGGGGCGCTATCGAGGCAATTTGAAAGGGTCAAGCCAAAAAGCCATATGAAATATTTATTTCCATCACCTATGACACCTGTGCAAAGTTCCAAGGCTTGTTGAGCATCATAAATCACAGAAAAATAAGCTTCATTTTTCATGGCGAATGACGCGTTGCCACGGCAACAGCGTTTAACGACAACTCACAATATTCATGATGAAGCATTATCAATGTCTTACGGCTTAGCTTACCAAATTTGAGACTGATCTGGGCAACTTCCTAGTCAGAGTACATCAAAGTATAAAACTTGTCATTTTCTTTTGCCAGTAGGTGGCGCTATGACTTTGTGAAAATGTTGCCATGGAAATGTGCTCAGGCCTGGACCAGCATCATGCATAACAATTTTGGGGCAGATTGAATAAAGTACCTTGGAGTTACAACTTTTCCTCTTTCATGGCGAACAGCACAAAATGTGCGTGACATGGGCGCCACATAAAACGAAGGTCGTTCAATGTCAGTAGGCCATTTTAGTAACTTTTCATCATTAATGTCTTTAGATCATCTTGACCAAATTTTAAGTTGATCGTATAAATTATGTGGGAGGAGTTCGTTAAAGTACAATGCCTGAAAACGATGAAAAATGCTTAAAAATGCAAAGAAATGGGAGTATTACTGCATCGCCCCCTAGTGGTTGTATGGAATGAAAATTTGAGGGCATGTTACAGGACACAATGTGAACATATGCTGGAGATTTCGTGATGATAGGCCATATGATTTTGAAGGTATATATATATTGCTGTAGAAGGCCACACCCCTATTAAATTCATTGGTCCATATATTCTTAATGCAATAAGATATCAACAAGAGTTTCATAATTTCTGATGATATAGATCCAATAATGATTCACAGCAGATTTGGTACGAATCGGATCTAGGGTCTAGGAGAAGTGAATTTCTTTTTTTTTTTACAAAATTCAAAATGGTGGAAAATTTTGGGAGGCGGAGCTTAGGGTCCCAAGAGGATTTTTTGTAGAACTCATTCAGTTGCTCATGTCCATAACATTTTAAGTCATTTGGACATACGGGCTGTCGGGGCTTGCATTTCCAACTTCTAGGGGGCGCTAGCGAGCAATTTTGTCATGCTCGAGCATGGGACCAATAAAATATCAAATTTTCCCGCAGTCCTGATATGCTTGCCAAATATGGGGATGTTGAGGACATGATAAAGCCCCCAAAATGGCGTTTCATTCGAGAGAAAAATAATAATAATTAAAGCTGCGAGCAGCGATGAACGGGCCCTCGCACCTTCCCGCGTCTCGGGGGTACTGGCGGGACACCGGCAGAAGCGGCCATAAATATCTGCGACCATCAGACAGCGTGCCCACAAGTTAGACATATTTTTAATGCTTGGACTGTGTGACGCTGGAAATTATGTAGTGCAAATATTACACCAGTTCCTGTATCCACTATGTGGCGCAAGAGAACATGCGCAAACATGCATTACGTTGCTCTACATCAAGTATAGACCACATCATGTAAATGTCATGTAAATCGGATTCAGTTTGTCACATAACGCTGTCTTCCTGTTGCCAGTAGGTGGCGCTATGACTTTGAGTGAAAATTGGCTTGTAGACATCCTCAGGCCATGACTGTTATCAAGTATGGCAAGTTTGGGACAGATTTGAGCAAGTCCAGTGGAGTTACATCAACTTGTTGTTTAATGGCGAATCACGTACAATGGCCGTCACGTCACGGCTACACCATTCCATCAAACGTAAAGCTTTGAGTAACTTTTAATTGTAAAAGTCTTTAGATTATACTGACCAAATTTGAAGTGGATCTGACAAAATCCCTAGGAGGAGTTCGTTAAAGTATAGCGACTACAAATCATGGGAAAATTCACACAAAAATCAAAATGGCCGACTTCCGGTTGGTTTTAAAGCATGGTCCCAAGATACTTTCTTTTAAGCCTCCATTTGATACATGTCCCTACCAAATATCATATATGTACGTCAAACGTAGCTCTGGGGCTGCGTTTTTGAATATTTGTAGGGGGCGCTATCGAGGCAATTTTCACTGGTCAAGCCAAAAAGCCATATGAAATATTTATTTACATCACCTATGACACCTGTGCAAAGTTACAAGGCTTGCTGAACATCCTAAGCCACAGGAAAATAAGCTTAATTTTTCATGATGAATGACGCATTGCCACGGCAATGGGCGCCACATAAAATGAAGGTCGTTCAATGTCAGTAGACCATTTTAGTAACTTTTCATTATTAATATCTTTAGATCAGGGGTCACCAACCTTTTTTAAACTGAGAGCTACTTCAAGGGTACCAAGTACGAAGGGCTACTTGTTTGATACAAACTTCCTGAATAACAAAGTTGCACAGATCACCTTTTAATAACAATAATACATGTGAAGAGACTGATCACATGTCAATGTTAATTATTCCTCACAATAATTAACAATGATTGTGTATTTTGTTCAAAATCGCACCTGTTATATTTTTGTAAAAATGATCACTTCTTAAAAAAAAAAAAAAAAAAAAATTGTTTATACAAATTATCAGTTATGTAAGATAAAAAAATCAACTCTTTCACATTTTTAAATTAATCCTATTACATTAGTACTAATCACCACATTTTGGGAAATCTGGGTCAACTTTGCATTGCGCAATGAAGCCTGCATGCCAGTCTGTAGTCACCAGCTTTTTTTTGGGTACCTTTTTCTCCACGAAGAAACTAGTAAAAAGTCTCGTCTATAGCCGAGGGGGGGATCCAACCCTCCGAGGCACGCGAGCGTCTTTGGTCGCCTGCGTTCAAACCTCTAGTCTGGGCCTTTTCGATCGTACTGCGTTGCCTCGCCTCTACCCCCGCCACCGAGTTGTTGCCCCGCGGCCTGTTCCGAGGACTGACGGACCTGACGACGGTGTGCGATCGCGGCGGGGGCGGTGCGTCCGGTGCCAACGGGAAGCGCCCGCCATTCGGAACCTGAAAACCTAGTGCGGTGCGGCGGCCTCTTCCTTTTAAAATCTACATGAATGCAAGCGTTTTTGATTAAAAAAGAACAGAAACTACAATTTTTAGACGGAGCTCCATGGGGACCTAGTGCTATTTTTAGAACATGCCTTGCGGGCGACTCACATGGTCCCTGCGGGCGACCAGGTGCCCGCGGGCACCGTGTTGGCTACCTCTGCTTTAGATAATCCTAACAAAATTTGAAGTCGATCGCATGAATTCTGTGGGAGGAGTTCGTTAAAGTACGTCTGAAAACGATGAAAATTGACAAAAACTGTATCGCTCTCAAGTGGTTGAATGGAATGAAAATTGTAAGGTACGTAACAATATACGATGTGCACATATGAGACAAATTTTGCGATTATAGGTTAAATGGTTTTGAAGTTATGAGTATTGAAAAACAAAGCCACGCCTTATGAAGTTCATTGGTCCATATCTTCTAAACGTAATGAGATATCAAACATCTTTTGATACAATTTTATTATATAGATCCAATACTGATCCACAGCAAATTTTGTAGCAATCAGACTCAGCATGTAGGAGGTTGAAAAAATGGGTTTTTCACAAAATTCAAAATGGCGGAAAATTTTGGTAGGCGGAGCTTAAGGGTCCAAGAGGCTTTTTTGTAGACCTCATTTGGTGGCATGCCTGTGTACAATTTCAAGTTAATTGGACATACTAGATGAGGGGGCTAAATTCTAGGGGGCGCTAGCGAGCGATTTTTTTCATGTTCGAGCATGGGACCCATAAAATATCAAACTTTTCAGCAGTCCTGATATTCTCACCAAATATGGGGATGTTGTGGACATGATAAAGCCCCCAAAAAGGCGTTTCATTCGAGAGAAAAAGAATAATAAGAATAATAATAATAATAATAATTCCTACAGTTTCAATAGGGACCTCGCGGCCCGACGTTGTCGGTGCTCGGGCCCTAATAATAATACTTTTATTTGTAAAAATCATTTAAAAAGCAAAATAAGTGAAAAAGTGCTTGGTCCTCTTTATGTTTGTTGCCTCCAATCTGACTGCAATTATTCTCACATTTCAAACAGAAATGTAACTATGATCACAACATGTGGCTGAATCAAACAACCCTCCCTGATAATAGACCTGAGTCAGCTTCTAGTTACACTTATAGTACAATTAAAGCATTTCGTTGAAAGTCAAACATCTTTGATTGGCTTAGTTCGTTAAAACAAATGTTAGAAAAACATCCACTTGTAAAGATACTGCAGAAGATTCAGCTGCTGAGTCTCTCTTAATGGGAAGTCGTCCTGACTGTTTACATTAGATGTTCATGAGCTGACTGACTAACCAAATGCAAACCTTCTAGCACTGCTTCTTCCTGCACTATTGACACTTCCTCTGTTGTAAAATGTGTGTAGATCCACAGAAGAAGAGTTTAATCAACAATGTTTAGATCATCTGGAGAACAACAATGACATAAAATCACTAACAATTAAAAACTGTTTTTCTTTCACTTCTGTAGCCGGGTTGGTTTCTACATCAGCACCTATAAGAGTGTAACCAATTTGGAGGCCAAATTTCACCGCGAGATCTCTCAGGTGAGTAGGGGGAGTTAACTACTTTGTTTTTACGATTAGAACAATACGAACATTTTAAAGCTTATACTGTTCAGTCTGACTCATGACAGACAGTGTGTTTGGGCACTTTGTGACAGCACATGTTACATGGGGAGAGGTGAACTTGTTATTTTTCTTCTAACTGTTCCCCTTCAGGTATGTAGGCAGCTGTATGAGGTGATGACCCAACTGGCTGAGCAGCATTCTGACAAAATGTTCACCATCCAAGGAGCACCAAGGTCAGTTTTCATTTTTAAACATTATCGTAGTTTTGTAAAATATTTGATTTTATTTCACGGAAATGATCAAGTGTGTATTTTTCTGTGTGATCGAATCATCTTTCAGATTGTTATAATGCTTTGAGAATGTTCTTGATGAGACGATCTCAGGCGTTTTAAGTCCATTGATCTCAGTTAACTGGGTCACATCTGTGTGTTTTAATGTTATGTCTTCAGAGATGCTGTGAAGTTATAGTGATATGTGCCTCTAAAACGTTCATGTTTTGCTACTTAGAAACAGATACAATCACCATCTGAGTCTAACCTGTTAGATCTATTGTTGGAAACGTATGCACAACATCACAGAAAGATTTCCAGTTCATGTTTCCTTAAACAATGTTAAGTTTATGTTTGTGGGACATCTAAATAGTATTTTCCCAATAAACTTGTTCATTAAGTTGAAAGTATATAGGCACAGTTGGATAAGGAAAGCCAGTTGAACACTTTAGTCCACTTTATGGCATTACATTAAAACACCTGCTATACAGGTGTCTGTTTATAACATCTGACATTGGCCGTCAGAAGACTCTGACACTATGTGATCACATGAATTCTGTCTTGTCCCGCAGTGATTCAGGACCACTGCGACTCGCCAGAACCCCATCACCACCAGAAGATGAGAGTCCACCTGAGAGTCCAGACACCAGCTCTAATCACATGCTCCGCCCTATCTCACCTGGACCACCGCGGCCCAAATCCCCTATACAGGTAGATCTCATGCTTAATCATTCCAGATTCACAGCATAGGTAGATGTAATTGTAAATGGATCCAGATCCTCATCACAGTAGATCTAATCCTAACTGGATCCAGATCTTCATCATGGGTAGATCCAACCCTATCTTGATACAATTATTCAGCACAGGTTGATCAAATCCTAACTGGATCCAGATCTCTATCACAGGGAGATGTTACCATAACTGGATGCAGATCTCAGTAACAATTAGATCAAATCCTGACTGGATCCAGGTCTTCATCATGGATATATGTTATCCATACTTGATCCAGATCTCATCACAGGTAGATCCCACCCTATCTGGATCCAGATCTCATCACAGGTAGATCCCACCCTATCTGGATCCAGATCTCATCACAGGTACATCCCACCCTATCTGGATCCAGATCTCATCATGGATATATGTTATCTGTACTTGATCCAGATCTCTATCACAGGGAGATCTAATCCTAACTGGATCCAGATCTCTATCACAGGGAGATCTAATCTTAACCGGATCCAGATCTCCATTACAGGGAGATCTAATCCTAACTGGATCCAGATCTCCATCACAGGGAGACCTAATCGTATATAGATCCAGATCTTCATCGGAGGTTCAAAACAAATGTTATTGGTCTAGAAAAATGAAATATTTACTGAGAATATTTGTCTCATAATAAGACCATTTAACAGTGATTGATAGATAATTATATAGTGATATATATGTATAACAATGATTGGTTAATAAAAGTGATTGGTAGATTATTTAAGAGTGATTGATAAATAACTGTGTTGTAACCTCTGATATAACAGCAGATATAGTGTTTCTATATATTTTACTTTAATCAGATCTGTTTGTTGGTTCAGTCAACTGTTGGAACTTCACAGTAACTTTATGCGACTGTTTTTCTTTGCTGCCCTCTTTTTGTCTGTTAACTGGTGAGTGAACATGTAACATTTGTCTGTTTTACTGTATATGTTGAGTGAATTTATAACACCATAGGTTGATGGCTGAGATTAGAATAGTTAAGGTCACGAGACACTGACACTCAGTGTTAGCCTTCAATAGTGTTTACATGTTTGTCAAAGATATTTGGACAAATATGTGTGTGTATATATGTCATGTGCGTGTACATATGTGTATGTATATGTCATGCCACCACCCAATATGAAGGGGTGGTAAATTGGTGTTGCTTGGCTGAGGAAAACTTTTGAAATGTTGAAAGAAGTCAGTTGATGGGGAGGAGTACATGTTAAAAGGTGTAATGTACTAACCAAATTCAACAAAATGATGTTAAGCTGAAGCAACAAAAAACAAACTCCAACACATTAATGAAAGCTATAATAATAATATCAGTGGGTGTCAGCAGGGACATGGCAGAAGGCACGACCAGGGTCCAGGTAAAACCACATTCCATAGAAACCTGTAAGGAGAAAAAGCACAAAGACTCTGGGGAAGAAGCAAAATTAGTATTGTGCATTAATGGGACATGAATATAAAGTAGAGAGGAGGAGAGAGGAGCTCAGTGTATCAAAGCACGTCCTCCAGTAGTCTGGGTCTATTGCAGCATATCTAGTGCTCATCCAAGGCAAACCTGAACCAGCCCTAACTATATACCTGAACCAGCTCTAACTATATAACTGAACCAGCTCTAACTATATAACTGAACCAGCTCTAACTATATACCTGAACCAGCCCTGACTATATACCTGAACCAGCCCTAACTATATACCTGAACCAGCCCTGACTATATAACTGAGCCAGCTCTGACTATATAACTGAGCCAGCCCTGACTATATAACTGAGCCAGCTCTAACTATATACCTGAACCAGCCCTGACTATATACCTGAACCAGCCCTGACTATATACCTGAACCAGCCCTGACTATATACCTTAGCCAGCTCTAACTATATACCTGAACCAGCCCCGACTATATAACTGAGCCAGCTCTAACTATATACCTGAGCCAGCCCTAACTATATACCTGAACCAGCCCTAACTACAGTATATACCTGAACCAGCCCTAACTATATACCTGAGCCAGCCCTAACTATAAACCTGAACCAGCCCTAACTATATAACTGAGCCAGCTCTGACTATATACCTGAACCAGCCCTAACTATATAACTGAGCCAGCTCTGACTATATACCTGAACCAGCCCTGACTATATAACTGAGCCAGCTCTGACTATATACCTGAACCAGCCCTGACTATATAACTGAGCCAGCTCTAACTATATACCTGAGCCAGCCCTAACTATATACCTGAGCCAGCCCTAACTATATACCTGAACCAGCCCTAACTACAGTATATACCTGAACCAGCCCTAACTACAGTATATACCTGAGCCAGCCCTAACTATAAACCTGAACCAGCCCTAACTATAAACCTGAACCAGCCCTAACTATAAACCTGAACCAGCCCTAACTATATACCTGAGCCAGCCCTAACTATAAACCTGAACCAGCCCTAACTATATACCTGAGCCAGCCTTAACTGTAAGCGTTATCAAAAAGGAAAGTCTTAAGCCCTCCGGACTGATACTGGAATCTGGTTCCACAGAAGAGGAGCTTGATAGCTGAAAACTCTGGTTCTTGTTCTACTTTTTAAGATTCTAGGAACCACAAGTAACCCTGAATTTAGGGAGTGCAGCTCTCTAGTAGGATAATATGGTACTATAAGCTCCTTAAGATATGATGGTGCGTGACCAATTAGGGCTTTATAGGTAAACAGAAATATTTTAAATTATATTCTAGATTATACGGGGAGCCAGTGCAGAGAAGCTAATACAGGAGTAATATGATCTCTTCTCTTAGTGCTGCAGCATTCTGGATCAACTGAAGAGTCTTCAGACACCTGTTAGAGCAGCCTGATAATAAGCAATTGCAATAATTCTATTCAATTATAGCCCAAAATCATGAATCACAAATTAGCCTCAGAGGACTTTACAATTTATACAACATACATCTTTGTTTTTTTGGCAGCTTAAAAAGGGGCCGCCGGTGCCTCCACCACCAAAAGCCACACCTACCAAGGAGGTGGCAGAAGAGCAGATCATCGACCTGTTTGGAGGAGATTTTTTACCAGCACCTTCACCATCGCAGGTCTGTGGAGTCCTCTTCTGTGTTCATTAACATTTCCTAAAACAAACAGATGCAGATAATATGTACCTTGTGTGTTTTTATACACGTGCTTACCTCTTTGTGTGGTGGTGTTGTTGTTGTTGCTGCTGCCCACAGCCCAATGAAAGACCAGGAGAATCTCTTCTCGACATGGACTTTGATGCTTTTCAGCCAGATGAAAGTGTTTCTCCGATACCACAGGTTATCTTTAACTGACATTCACATTCCACTTGCAACAGTTTGAAGCAGAGTACTCAAGAACACTGGAATATGTTTGATTGGACAAAGCAATGCCAGAATGCCAAGTTGCACTAACAAAATGGTCTGGTGACTAAGAGACTGAAGTAGATCACTACAAAAGCTTGCTGATTTACATGATTTACCTGCTCTCAGCATATTTAATTTGACACAGTCTCAGGTAGACGGGTCACTGATCACCTGCTTATGGAATCTGTTGAGTTTTGTGTTCAAATGAGAGTTAATCCCTCGATACTGTAGCAAAATACAAAAAATAAGTAAAACATAGACAACAATCATGAATATATTATTTTCTAAATGTCTGTGGACTACATGAGTGAGTGAAGATGTGGTCAGAGTTAAAAGTACAGTTTATCATTCCAAATCCATCCCAGTTGATAATAATATGTTGATATGTATCTGGTATGTGTTTATAATATGAGCCACATGAACAACATGTGCTCTGCCTCTTTCAGACTGCTGTGCCCTGGGATATGTGGTCGGTAAGTAAAGTCTTCTGTCTTAATTGTAGTTGTTAAAAGATATGAATTTACACTGCACACTGAATAACATCTTTTAAATTTATGATGTGATCATTTTTAGAGTTAGATATATTTGGAGGTTGGGGTATGAATGTAAAAATAAAGTTAGTGTAGTAACTTTACAAATCAATACTTTTCTAAAAAGAAATCAATGAATACATTACATCAGTACACAGATCAGAGTAGATGTCTCTGAACCATCTTCTACGCTTTTCTGTTTTTGTTTTTAGGCAAACGCCCAAACAGCTCAACCTGTAAGTACACACAGTTACACACCAGTTACACACCGTTACACTGTTACACACCAGTTACACACCTGTTACACACCAGTTACACACTGTTACACACCAGTTACACACCAGTTACACACTTGTTACACATCTCTTACACACTGTTATGCACAGTTACACATCTGTTTATCGTCATCACTAAAACACGATGAATTATTAATGAAGAGTGAGTTTTAATTTCAACTCATTGTCCCCACGCAGATGATATTCACCATGTAGAACATCAATATTTTCACATGTTCACTTTAAAACATCAGCAAAATAACATGTTCACCCTGTAGAACATCAGGAAAATCACATGTTCACCCTGTAGAACATCAGTAAAATCACATGTTCACCCTGTAGAACATCAATAAAATCACATGTTCACCCTGTAGAACATCTGTAAAATCACATGTTCACCCTGTAGAACATCAGTAAAATCACATGTTCACCCTGTAGAACATCAGTAAAATCACATGTTCACCCTGTAGAACATCTGTAAAATCACATGTTCACCCTGTAGAACATCAGTAAAATTACATGTTCACTCTGTAGAACATCAGTCAGGAACTAACACAGATTTGTTAAGTAGAAAACTGAGTCATGCATCTCTTAGTTAGACAGTCTGATCATAGTTGTATTCTATGTGCAACCTGTCTAGATTCTCGCATCATTCCTGTCTTGGTCTTGAAAAACACACACACTGTGTATTTGCATCCAGTTTGACTCAGAACTGTGGGTTTAGAGCAGGAGGGTCAAACTTTAACACTACATTTCCTGCTTTTCCCAAGCAGCCTGCAGACACCAGCTTCGTCGTCAACTGGTCCGCTGACTTTGGTTCAGTGTCAGCAAATGAGGATGCTGCTCCAGGAGTGGAGGCCCCTGCTGTAGGGCTGGAGGGGGCACAGGGTGGGGCACATGGGGCTCAGGACTTGCCCCAGACAGACGGCTGGCAGCCTGGTGCAGACACAGCTTCACCTCCTCATGACTTGCCCCAGACAGACGGCTGGCAGCCAGATGCAGACACAGCTACACCTCCTCAGGACAGTGAGGTAGCCACAGCAGCTGAAGATGAGGTTAGCAGCTGGAACTCTCAAACTAACCCCGACCTTCATTCCTCTGCAGTTAGAGGTGATGAAGTTGAGACAAGGCTGTCAGACTCAGTGGGAGATGCAGGGAAGGAAGATCGCAGGAAGTCCACCCCAGGACTGATATTCACCAATGAGTATGGTGAACAGATTGAGGACAGTACAGAGGACATAGGGGACAAGTGGTCCAGGTCTCCAGATGGGTCTGGGTCTGAATATGAGACCGCTGAGGAGTGGGGAGATGGAGGTCAAGGGGGAGGCTGGGCGAGTGCCGATGATGAACTTTCATATGAAGATTTTCCCCCAGTGAATGTCTCAGAGAGGTTGGGTTGTGGATATGATGGTGTAGCAGCAGATCGTTCTCAATCAGTAGAACAAGATTCCCCAGAGAGCGATGCAGCAGAGCTGCCAGGAAAAGTAACTGATCTCAAATCAGTTTATAGAGATCCTTTTGCTGAAACACAGGGAGGAGGTGCGTTTGATTCAGACCCCTTTGTTGAAACACAGGGAGGAGGTGCATTTGATTCAGATCCTTTTGCTGAAACACAAGGAGGAGGTGCGTTTGATTCAGTTCACTCACCTGTAACACAGGCAGGAGGTGCATTTGATGCAGATCCCTTTGCTGAAACACAAGGAGCGTTTAATTCAGTTCCTTTTGCTGAAACACAAGGAGGAGGTGCGTTTGATTCAGTTCACTCACCTGTAACACAGGGAGGACGTGCGTTTGATGCAGATCCCTTTGCTGAAACACAGGGAGGAGGTGCATTTGATTCAGATACTTTTGCTGAAACACAGGGAGGAGGTCCGTTTGATTCAGTTCCCTCACCTGTAACACAGGGAGGAGGTCCGTTTGATTCAGTTCCCTCACCTGTAACACAGGGAGGAGGTCCGTTTGATTCAGTTCCCTCACCTGTAACACAGGGGGGAGGTCCGTTTGATTCAGTTCCCTCACCTGTAACACAGGGAGGAGGTCCGTTTGATTCAGTTCCCTCACCTGTAACACAGGGAGGAGGTCCGTTTGATTCAGTTCCCTCACCTGTAACACAGGGGGGAGGTCCGTTTGATTCAGTTCCCTCACCTGTAACACAGGGAGGAGGTCCGTTTGATTCAGTTCCCTCACCTGTAACACAGGGGGGAGGTCCGTTTGATTCAGTTCCCTCACCTGTAACACAGGGGGGAGGTCCGTTTGATTCAGTTCCCTCACCTGTAACACAGGGGGGAGGTCCGTTTGATTCAGTTCCCTCACCTGTAACACAGGGAGGAGGTCCGTTTGATTCAGTTCCCTCACCTGTAACACAGGGAGGAGGTCCGTTTGATTCAGTTCCCTCACCTGTAACACAGGGAGGAGGTCCGTTTGATTCAGTTCCCTCACCTGTAACACAGGGGGGAGGTCCGTTTGATTCAGTTCCCTCACCTGTAACACAGGGAGGAGGTCCGTTTGATTCAGTTCCCTCACCTGTAACACAGGGAGGAGGTCCGTTTGATTCAGTTCCCTCACCTGTAACACAGGGGGGAGGTCCGTTTGATTCAGTTCCCTCACCTGTAACACAGGGAGGAGGTCCGTTTGATTCAGTTCCCTCACCTGTAACACAGGGAGGAGGTCCGTTTGATTCAGTTCCCTCACCTGTAACACAGGGGGGAGGTCCGTTTGATTCAGTTCCCTCACCTGTAACACAGGGAGGAGGTCCGTTTGATTCAGTTCCCTCACCTGTAACACAGGGGGGAGGTCCGTTTGATTCAGTTCCCTCACCTGTAACACAGGGAGGAGGTCCGTTTGATTCAGTTCCCTCACCTGTAACACAGGGAGGAGGTGTGTTTCATGCAGATCCGTTTGCTGAAACACAGGGAGGAGGTGCGTTTGATTCAGTTCCCTCACCTGAAACACAGGGAGGTGTGTTTGATGCAGTTCCTTTTGCTGAAACACAGGGAGGAGGTGCGTTTGATTTAGATCCTTTTGCTCAGACACAGTTTGGAGACAAGGGGGGGGATTTTGAATTTGATCCATTTGCTGCGACCTCAGGAGAAGGTGGACTTGTGCCCACTTGGGATGGAAGAGGTGGGTGGGATACAGACCCTTTTGCCAGCACTTTCCCAGCAGCCTCTTCAGGGACCGAGGGTCCTGCCTCCAACGCCATGTCCTGGCAGGAAGTTAGTCACAACAGTGGCTTCGGCTCTTCTGTCACTCAACAAAACTTTGCTTTTGCTGCTTTCTCTGGAACAGCAGAGGGAATTAAAGATGTAATCCTTACCAGAATTCACAAAGAACCAGAAAATTCAGACATGTCCGAAGATGAGTCTGCAAACCGGAGATTTGGGAAGTTGTACCAAGAGATAGCCACAGAAAAGGAAGAGGTACTTGACTTCCTCCCGTCTTTATTGTGGTAGATTAGTATAGGGTAGAATAGAAAAAAATGAACCCATTTTCTGTCTTCTACCTTCCCACAGTTTGAGAACCGAAGTGAAAGTAGTTGTCCTGAAACCTGGATCCCAGCCTGAGCTCCTCCCACTTCTCCTCTTGCCTGCTTTGTCTGCTTGTTCATTTGATTCTTTCATTCACACATCGAGTCTATCGTTACAGCTCATCTTAGACTTATTTTACCTTGAAGCTTCAAACACTAATTTGTGTCTTTGCAATTCAATTTAGGTGACCAATGCATTTAATGGATTTTCACAGGTAATTTTTCAAACTAAACTTGAATTTGCACCCATTCTCCATCGAAACATTGAAATTAGTAGTTTGCAGAGATTAATTCAACTGTTCTGATTACAGTTTACACATATTTTAGTTGCAGATTGTTCAGAGCTATTTCAGTCAACAGGGACTTCTGATATTAGTTAATTGTAATTTTTGCTTTTACCATTCAGCCCTCCAGCTGTGAGTTTCAATCTTTCAGATGTTCGTTAACTGTCAGTGGCCAGGTCTAACTACTGAACTTATCTGTTTCGTCTTTGAGTGGAACAAATTGGTCAGAGCAGAGGTCAGAGGTTGCTGCTGATGTTAGTTACTTTAAAGTAGACATTGACCCTAACTGCATGCTTACATCATCAGACCCTCAGAAGCCTTATTCCCTGTACGTCCTGTATCTTCATATTCTCTAAAGACTCTTCTTCTCTTCTCTGAATGAAAAACAATCATGTATTTCCAGATTGTGATTGTCAGTTGTGACTCTTCTTCTTCTCTGCTTTTGACACATGCTCCCTGAAGGATGCCACTGCCCCATCATTCTTTGCTGATTTTGATAAGATGGTGAGTTTTAAATTTAAGTACATCTTGCGACTTGGAATGGTCTATTCATTTATTTTATGTACTCTTCTGTTCAGCAGTTCTATCCTTTAATCTGTTTTTTGCAATAGACATTGTACTTTTTGCCCACATTTGTGCCAAGTGTATCTCTTACTGTTTGATCCATAGTGCTTTGTAACCTCAAAAATATAATCTAATCGGTACTGCAGAAATTAAAACCAAATGCATACGGATCAATTAGTTTTCATTTATATAGAACAGACGGAAGTGAAAGTGTCAAAGACAGACACAATCCTCCTGCTGGGGCAACTTTGGTAAAGTATTTTTATTATAAAAACAAACACTTCTGTATTACTCTGTTTCCAAAAGGCAATAGGTCAAAATACGCTATAAAAGGATAATCTTTTATGCTATTAAACTAAAAATATGAAATAAGTAGAATAATAAAAAAATGAAATGAACCCATTAGGATCAGTATTTCAATTAGCTTAACCTTGAATAGATATTCAAAGCACCCAAACATTTATGTATTGCAGTGCGATAGTGTGACATAAATGTAACGTGACTAAAGCACACGGAGTAAATATTTGGAGTCATTAGTTCTGTTATATCTGAGCAGTACTATGGAATATGGCCATAACGCCAAGCCAATGTAAATGCAGATTGCTTCTGTAATTGGTGTATCCCGTTCGGTTTTTGCATCTAATGTGGTGATAAGGACGCGGTTTACTTTTTCCTCCTTGCAGCGATAGGCACATCTATGCGTTAGCTTGTTGTGTTAGCAACAAAATTATATGTGGCTAACGGCCTACAGCTAAAAGATTTCGGACAGAACTTGCACTTGTGGACTTTGGTTCTGTATTACGTGCATCAATCTAATATACCATTAGACCCCGTACCTAGACGGTTCTGCACAAATAGACAAATTGTTACAGCCAAAGCTAGAATATATGAAAAAATTATTAAGAAACGATTTACATTCTGTTTTTGCATCATTTATAAATAGTAAACTAGTTCTTATATCACCTATCCACCATTCTGCTGGCATTTCTATTTTTTGTAATAATGGTATCAGTGAACTGGTTGGTTTCATCTGGCTTGATCGATAGATATAATTGAGTATCATCTGCATAACAATGGAAGTTTATGAAGTGTTTTCTGATAATATTGCCTAAAGGAAGCCTATATAAGGTGAATAAAATTGGTCTAAGCACAGGACATTGTGGAACTCCATGACTAACGTTGGTGTTCATCGAGGTTTCATCGTTTACAAACTGAGATTGATCTGATAAATAGGACTTAAACCAGCTTAGTGCGTTTCCTTTAATGCCAATCAAATGATCTAGTCTCTGTAACAGAATGTAATGGCAGTAAAGACAGATTGATAATATCTAGTAACGAGGTGCTAACTACAGGTAAAACTTCTTTAAATAGCCTAGTCGGGATGGGGTCTAAGAGACGGGTAGAAGGTGTAGACGTAGAAATTGTTAAAGTCAGTTGGTGAAGGTCGATGGAAGAAAAGCTAGGTTTTTGCGGGTTTGCAAATTAAAGGTGTTGTCTACGGTATGGGCAGTACTTTCAACTTTTATGCATGTTGAGATGAACAACACAAGCAGAGATGAAAGCTGGATGAGTATTCATGAATGGTCCATTTAGACATGTAGAATTCTGAGCCTTACATTAAGTTTCATGCAAAGTGATTTCAGAAACAATTTTAGGGTTGACCATTATCTTTCTTTACAAAAGAATGAAGTTACCGCAGACTCAACCGACGCTCCAGAAGCCTCAGTGACAAAAGCTGCTGAGGAACAAGACAAGCCTTCATCTCCCCCTGCTAGTGAGAAGCTTCCAGCGCCACCTGCTGGTGAGGAGCTTCCAGCGCCACCTACTGGTGAGGAACCTCCAGCGCCACCTGCTGTTGAGGAGCTTCCAGCGCCACCTGCTGGTGAGGAGCTTCCATCGCCACCTGCTGGTGAGGAACCTCCAGCGCCACCTGCTGGTGAGGAGCTTCCAGCACCACCTGCTGGTGAGGAGCCTCCAGCACCACCTGCTGGTGAGGAGCTTCCAGCGCCAACTGCTGGTGAGCAACCTCCAGCAGGGGGAGCTGGAGGAGAGTTGGAGGAATTTAGAGCTTCCTCTGCTGGTGAGGAAGATACAGCAGAAGGTTCTGGCAGCCTGAAGGAAGACAAGCCTGATGTGAGTGGAAGTGTTTATCACAAACAGTAAATACTCACTAGCCATCATCCCTACCATCATCACCATCATCATCATTCTAACCCTGTCTAACATGGAAATTGTGGGAAATATTTTTATATTGCATGTTTGTCCAAAATACAAACTGATGTGTTCTGAGTAATATCAATATATTTGAATACATTTAAACTAATATGCAGCAGAATGTGTGTTAACTCCGTATGTGACTGTTCCTGTTTAATGAAAAAAATTCTGTTTGCAAACAGATTCCTCCTGCTGACGAAGCTAAAACATCTCCAGGTGAAGCAGCGCCATCGGTAACTATCACTCAACTTTCATTATGACTGGTAATCAAAACAAGCATTAAAAGCAATCAAGTTAATTATCATTGTGTTTCAATTGTGAATGGGTCTGTAATAATCAATAATAAATTTAAACCCACTGTCTGAAAGTATTAATCCTTGACCATTAACATT
Source organism: Anarhichas minor (assembly GCF_050575085.1). Classification (NCBI taxonomy): domain Eukaryota; kingdom Metazoa; phylum Chordata; class Actinopteri; order Perciformes; family Anarhichadidae; genus Anarhichas; species Anarhichas minor. The sequence goes on from NW_027466505.1 coordinate 697,421, forward strand.
TACATGACCATTAATAGACTAACCCTAACCCAATCAGACACTACAACACGTTCTTCATTGAATTTTAAATTATGATCAGTAACGTGGAGATACAATACATAATTAATTTAGATGTAATTAAGTATAAAACATTTAGTTATGCTTCTTTATTTATTTATTATTATAACTCAGAGAAAGTGAAAGGTTACTAATGTGAGATTACATTTTTTTTGTCTTCAGGAAAAGATGCCAATCCCCTCCGTGGTGATCGAGCCAGCCTCCAGTAATGAAGGAGATGACGACCGTGATGCTGACATCATCTCTCCCACTCTCATCAGTGACAATGGTGTAACAGCTGAAAACCAGACTATCAAACACATGAGTCCATCTGGTGGAGTGTCGGGACTCCCTGATGACTTCCTCTACAAGGCAGGTCTTCCTCCAGAAACCAACTTCTAACGTTTAAAGCAGAAAATTCTAAAATACACAGTTGATGTGCTGTAATGTTTTTTCAACATAAATAGTTTACATGCTCAACCTGTTGTCAGCAGAGGGGTGATGATGTTTTTCTTCCTGCAGGTGGAGACAATGCATGACTTCGAGGCTGCAAATTCAGATGAGCTGGAACTTAAAAGAGGTGATGTGGTGTTGGTGGTTCCCACTGCTTCAGTAGAGGATCAGGTGAGAAGTGGTAGTGAGACATTTTGTTCTGGTAATTAAAAGCCACCAGCATACAGGAATGAAGGAATGAACATAATGTCAACAGTAATTCAGGCTGATAGTAATTTTGTGGTTGTTGTTGCAGGATGCCGGCTGGCTCACAGGAATCAAAGAAAGTGAGTGGTTAATACTTGGTGCTGGTGCTCACAAAGGACTATTCCCAGAAAACTTTATACAGCGTTTGGAGTAAGAAGTCTCTTCAGCTTGTGGAGAGAAATGAGCAGAAGTTTGAGACATCTGTGTCCAAGCTGTCCAGTCAGCATGTAGCCGACACCTAAAACACCTTGTAACCTGCTGCAGTGGTCTGCTGGACAACACAATGGTTTGAAACTCTACAATCTACAAAAACTAAAATTAATGGTCATAAAAAGTAGTACTATTCCTAGTATAACTGAAAATTACTAAGCATGATGTGATAGTATGGTCTACCCTTCTCTGGAATTGAGATGTTTTTTTGTTGCTTTTTAAAGAAAAAAAAATTATAATGTATAATGCATTGGGAATGTTGCAATTTCTACATGTTCCGGCAAACAAAAAGCTATTGTTTTTGAAGAAAGAAAAACCTTCTTTGCACCGAGTGTGTTGTACTTATTATGTTGCTCTGCTATTCAAGAATCTGTAGTGCTGTGTTCTATTTCAATGTTCTCAAGTGTAACATTCTTATTTTGAGACTTGTCATAACTGTAGCCCTTGAATCACTGAGTGCGTTTCTATTATATCATTGTTGAGCGTATGTGGTGATTTGTTCTTTGGCATATGTGGTGATGAGTTAAGTCAGTAACAAGTGTTGCTTTGTTCTTGACAAAAGAATGAGACATTTATCATCTGAGCATTGACAAAGAAAGCAGTGCACATCCAGCATGAAAATCTCAAATCTTTTATCAAAGTAAGTATTCCAAAAAAATATTCCCACAATTGCAAATATTAATGTTTAGCTGTATAAGTCACATGTGTTATTACAATTGTATTTGCAAGAAACAGAGGCAACCAGAAGACTATAAGTGTATGATCACAGGTAAGCTATTAACAAATGCAATATGCAATCTATGTTGTTGATATATTTAAGGTCTCATATTGCTATAGTTCTTTAGATGAACAAATATGATGTCACTTCCTTTGATATTAAAGTTTAATCTTAATTTAGACCTTTTTGTGATGCACATTCCATAAATATTTGTCATGGTCAATAAATAAGAGTTATTGAGATAGAAATTGTCAAATTTTTCTTTGGAATTAGGTGATTGGAGAATCATGCACTGTCCATGAAATCATTATTTTGTGTGCGTGGTTTAAGTTAGGGTGAAATCGTATACCCATAGATCTCCCCGCGTCGTCCATCGACTCCGCAGTTGAATAGATATCTAAGGCAAGGCACGGGCCAGCGCATGTCACTCAGCAGGTAAGGGGGTAATAACAACGATCATGAAATAGATGATCCTCCAATCGTCTAAAACTTTTTTTTTAATTTGTTGTGTTTGTTTGTCTTATGCCTGTGCTGATGTGTATTCAATTTAGAGACTGGGTTAGGGTTAGGGTTGGGTTGGGGTTAGGGTTGTTGAGCGTGGCCCTCCTAAGAGGGCCGCGAGGGGCACTGGCACAAGGGGGCTGTCCTTTAAAAAGGCTTTAATAAAAACCCGAAGGATAAAAAGCAATACAAACAATTTTATTAAAACCAGCTTGGCAGCAGAGCAACCGCCAGCGGGACAGGCGGAGAGGAAATGTTAAAAGAGGAAGGGGAATTAAAAAGCGGGCAAACATGGGGACAAAGGAATACAAAACACAATCATACACAACTCCCCAATGAATATATAAATAAAAAATATATAAATAAATTAATTTTATATATAAAAAAATAAATTAACATAAAATGTATATACACAAACACCACCTCAAAATTTTAGGGTTAGGGTTGGGTTGGGGTTTTGGGGAACAATGCTGTGAAAACAGCAAGGTCCCCCGATGCACGGTCCATCGCTGAGCTCCGACTCTGAGCCACCGGCGAGGCCACCATTACACCCTGGCCCCTCACACAGTTCGGTTTGTTCATTCTCCCACCGAGGTAAGTATCAATGTTCCACAAGCATCCACACACGCCCAAACATCCAACCGTTCCGTCCCGACATGTGAAAAAAATTGGTCATAGTGCGCTAAAATATCTGACTAATTGGTCTTGATATTGCGCTAAAAATTGTTATTATAAAAGCAGACTATATGGTCTTTACCCTGCGCTCATAGCAGACTGTATGGTCTTGGCCCTGCGCTCATAGCAGACTGTATGGTCGTAACCCTGCGCTCATAGCAGACTGTTTGGTCTTAGCCCTGCGCTCACGATTAAGCCTCTGTCGCAACGTTTCGGAGATGTTCCTCCTTCATCAGGCAACTGGCTTAATTTTCGCTCGTGAATTTCGTGACCGTTTTTTTGTCGCACTGTACCAAATTGCCTTATCCTACAGTGAGGTTATGTTTAGGGCAAAGGACAAGGGACAGAATACTTATAGAACTAACCCCAATACCTGCTTCTCCATTGAGGTTAGGGTTAGGGTTAGGGGTTAGGGTTAGGTAAAAACGTGACCACCTGGTGGAGGTCACGGGGGGCACGGGCGCAAGGGGAATATTTATCTAAAAAGATGTCACGTGTTCTTTTAAAACAGCATAAATATGCTTAAAAATCCCCCATAGCAAACAACCTTCTAAAAGAATCAGTTAAAAATGGGTAAAAGGTTTAAAAAGACATCAGAGCAGAGGCAAGGCAGGCAACAGGAGTCGACCATTAAAAGAAAGGGTTAGGGGTTAGGGGTTAGGGTTAGGGTTAGGGTTGGGTTAGGGTTAGGGTTAGGGTTAGGTTAGGTAAGGAGCGTGGCCCTCCTAAGAGGGCCACGAGGGGCACTGGCACAAGGGGGCTGTCCTTTAAAAAGGCTTTAATAAAACACCTAAAAAATAAAAAACAATCAAGACAATTTTATTAAAAACAGCCCGGCAGTAGAGCAACCAACAGCGGAACCGGCAGAGAGGAAATGTTAAAAAGGGAAGGGGAATTAAAAAACGGGCAAACATGGGGACAAAGGAATAAAAACCACAATCATACACAACAAATCCCCAATGAATATATAAATAAAATGTATAAATTAATTAATTTTATATAAAAAGATAAATTAACATATAAAGTGTATATACACAAACATCACCTCTAAAACTTTAAAAGGATAAATAGATAAATAAGTGCTTTTTTAAAAAAGAGAAAAAAGATAAATTAACATATAATAAATGTATATACACACACACACACACACCACCTCTAAAACTATAAAAACATAAATAAATACATAAGTACTTAAAAAGTGCATAAAAGTGAGATAATGTGTACAATTATGCCTAATACCCCCATCCCACGTCCGCCGTTGGATAAAAGAGTGGGCCTCGTCTGCCTGTGGGGAGAGGGGAGGACAAAGGGTGTGTCTCCACCAGGGGAAAGTTAAAATAGATAAATAAATTAAAAGATAAGATAAATAAACAGATAAATAAATAATTTAACAATAATATACAATTTAAAAAAGTTTAAAAGGGTGAATAAAACCATGCATAATATATTAAAACCACACGTGAGATAAATATAAATATATTAATAAATAAATAAATAAATACACACACACGTATATAAGGAAATCCCATGGTGGAGATATAATAGGGGGGGGGGGGAAAGTTTTTGAGAAAAGGCAAGGCAGGCGAGGCTCCAATAAAAACAGACTGGGAGTTAATATTTTTCATTAAGCCCATACGGGTCTATAGTTCCCAGTCTGTGGATCCATTTCCTCTCCGCTGCTTGCCGCTGCGCCCTGCTCCACTGCCCGCTGCTCTCCAGGCCCACACTCTGGAGACCGTGTGAGCCATGGAGTTTAAAATGTGCATATAGGACGCTCGTGCCATTCCCACTATTGATCATGTACAAGTGCTGTTTGACTCTGAGGTGCAACTCGTTCTTTGTCTCCCCCACGTATAGTTTGTGGCAGGCCCTGCATCTGAGAGCATAAACTACATTAGAGGCTGTGGATGGCAGGGCCTGCCCCAAGTTAAAACCGAGTCTGCTCTGGGGGTTAAAAACGTGGGGGAGACGCATAAAACCGATCTCCGAACCTCGAAGCGCCTCCCTCCTGGTCCCTTGCTTGTTAAGGTCAGTGTGGACCAGGATGTCTTTAAGATTTTTATTTCTACGAAAGGCGGAGATCACACGGCTATCCCCGAGGGCGGCACAATGTTCCCTCGTCCCCTGAAAATTGCTCTTGATAGTCCTCAGAAGGTTATGAGTAGCCTCTGAGAATGTTAAAATCAAGGGGACGAGGGACTGGGCAGGTGGTTGTGGGGTGCCAGTGCCACCTCTGAAGGTGTCGGCGACCTCCGCCTTAATCGTTCTCAGGAAGCGCTTCGAGTAACCCCTGAGTCTCAACGCGCCAAAAAGGGTGCTGGTTGCCTCCTCCACGTGGCCCGGGAGGGTACAGATCCTGTGGAACCGGATCAGCTGAGACTTGATGAGACCTCTGTAGGTGTGTTTGGGGTGATAGCTGGATTTATAGAGGAGGGCGTGGCGGTCTGTTTCCTTAAAATGGACTTTGGTGGCCAGGGTTTTGTTCTGGTCGCTGGATTCTTGGAAGAAGACCCTGGTGTCCAGGAACTCGACCGAAAGATGTTGAAGGTTATGTTTGAGTTTTATTTTCGGGTGATGTGCATTTAAAGTGTCCAAAAATGTGTGGAAGTGCTGTTCGGTGTGGTCCCAGAGGCCGAAGATGTCATCCAGGTACCGGAAGTAGAGGAGGGGTTTGTGCTGAAGTTTGAGAAAAGCCGTTCTCTCCCAATGGGCCAGGTAGATGTTAGCATACGCTGGAGAGTATTTCCGGCCCATTGCACACCCGCACAACTGGAGATAGTGTTTATTGTTAAATGTGAAGTCGTTCCGAGTCAAAGTGATGTTAAGGAGTTGAATAATTTCTTTGTCTGGTCTGTCTGGATCGGGGTATTTATTAAAAATGTCTTGAATGGCAATGAGGCCGAGTGGAGTTTCAATGTTGGTATACAGAGATTCAATGTCAATGGTAAAAAGAAAGGTATGACCGGGTACCTGGAAGTTTTTAATTTTATTGATGAAGTGATAAGTGTCCTGAAGATAACCGGGGTGAAGTTGAGAAAGCGGATTAATAAAGTGGTCAATATATTCTGTGATGTTGTAGGACTCGGAACCGCAATCGCTGACTATAGGACGGCCGACCGGAACCACAGAAGGGACCGTCCAGGTCTCCGGAGGCTTGTGTATCTTGGGGAGCAGGTAAAAGAGGCGAGGCCTGGGCTCATCAGGACCGTCCAGGTACTGTTTTTGTTTTGAATTGATGTATTGTTTGTCATGAAGGCTATGTGTGATGTCCCTAATAAGTTGTTGTGTTTCTAACTGTAATGATTGCGTGAGTGGTGCATAATATGTGTTGTTATTTAATTGTCTGTCTGCTTCTAATATGTAGTTGTGTCTGTCCTGTAAAACAATCTGGCCCCCTTTGTCAGCTGGTTTAATGACTATGTGTTTGTTATTACCCAATGTTTTAAGAATGTGTTTGTGTTGCTGACTAATGTTAGGCTGCGTGTGTGCAAGGGGGCGCCATCGTGTCAGTGCTGCTAGATTTTTCTGAATGAGTTGGGTGATCTGAGGTGAGAGGGTGTTTAAGCGTGGTTCCCAGCAGGACGGTCCAGTGAACGGGACAGGCTCTCGCCCCGGTGCTCCCCAGAAGTGGTCTAACAGTTTTAGCCTCCTGTGAAAGTTGTGGAGATCCCCTCTGAGCTCCGGTCGGGTGGGGGGTTTGGGTGTGGGGATGAAAGTGAGTCCTTTTTCCAGTATCTCCAGCTGTGTAGGCGTAAGGGAGAGAACGGAGCAGAGGTTAGTTATGTTAGATGAAGGGGGAGATGTGTGATCACATTCCTCCCCCGTTACAAGTTTAACTGCTGTTTCCAGTACCCGAACAACATCTCCGCCGTCCGGGGTGTCCAGTGAATTTTGTCCTTAGTGACCTGAAAAAGAAGAGGGCTGATTTCGGGTAGAAAATGAAATTTACTGGAAATGGTGGTGTTGAGAAAGTTAAGGAGTGACTGTTTCCGAGAGTTTAAGGAGGGGGAGAAATTAATGATGGGGATGTAGATGGTGGCGTTTGGAAAGGTGCGGTGAGCCGTTTTCCAGAGTGTATTTAACTGTTTACTGATGGTGGTGGGTTCGTGCTCTGAAAGGCAATTGTTCAGGCCTACTGATAAAATAACGTGAAGTGGTTGTGAGTGAGGAGTGAGTTTACTTAAAATTGCGTTTATGTGATGGAAGTTTGCACCGGGGTAACTGTCTACTTGAATGTGTGGGTCGATGAATGATGGGATGCGGGACAGGTTCGAGTCCCCAATCACCAGGGTCGTCTTCAGCACCTTCAGCGACCAGTCCTGGATCTTACGGTAAGTGTGGGGGTGAGAATGTGGTTCCGGGCGTCCTGGGGAGCCAGGTGGGGCCGCGGAGTTGCTGCTGGCCGCAGAAACGGGCAAATCAGATGGTGGGGGTAAAGTCAGCGTAACGCTTTTAATGTCCCCTGTTCTCCTCATGTTTTTATTGCCCGCCTCCGTGACTGCTGGGGTGTTAGCAGACTCCGTGGCCACCCGCTCTGGCTCCCTCTGCTGGTGGGGTGTGTCTATGGGGAAAGAGGAGGAGATGGTGTTACTACACGGGAGAGCAACATTACTGTAGTGCGTTTGTGGTGGGTGTGTTGCATCCGTGTGTGAGGGAGAGGGGGAAGAAGGCGCAGGGGAGACGACGGGCTGCTCCGCCCGACGGGCCCGCAACCGGTTACTTTCTCGGGGAGGAAGGGGATGGATCTCCGCCTTTATTGTAATTTCCGGGTTGCTTTCGGGCAGATGGATCGTGGGCGGAGCCGCCACGTCGGAAGCCCCCGCGCCCTCAATGGGGGTACAGAGGTCTCTATGGGGGGGAAAGAAGAGGAACAGAAGAAGGGTTAAGAGGGGGAGGAGATGAAGAAGTAGGATGAGTTTGAATATTAAGGACAGGAGTGGGAGAAGTAAGGAGCGGAGGAAAAGAGGAAGTGGTGGATGGGGTGGTAGTGAGAGGAGGAGAGATAGGACGGTGAGAGGGGTCCAACTGTTGAAACCGGGGGGGATTTACTGGGTTGGGGAGTGGGGGATAGTCAAGGGGGGAGAGTCGAGACGTGGAGGCCCCCTCCTCCGTCGGCGGGCTCTTAGACGTGATGTCCCGCAGTGTGTTGATGGAGGAGGAGGTGAGCTTCCTCCCATATCTCGATCTCCCCCACTGGGTCGCCTTATCAAATGGAATCTGGCTAAAGGTAGGGATGGTCTCCAATCCCACAGCGATAACCGAGTCGTAGTGCTCACGGAGGATGTGCATATTGTTAAGCATCCAGGTGTCAGTGTTTTGTTGTACTTTGAGTTGAGTTGTTTCATTGGGTGAGGAGGGCTTGATGAAGGAGGTGAGGCGAGTCACCTTCCTCATCATGCCCTGTGGGAATGTATGGTTGTTGAATGTAGTGTTGAGAATTTCTGAGTGGTGAATGGCCTGTAGTAATTTGAAATATGATTTGGCTTGTAGATAGATATGTGTGGGTAGACTATGTGGGTGTGGAGGTAGACTATGTGAGTGTGGAGGTTGTGTAATTCTCCCCGTGGGGAGGGGGGGACGAGAACGATGTGATACATTCCTGCCCCTCACCTCCCCAGGAGGAGAAGCCAGTGCTGAAAAACGGTTATTAAGTGGTATGGGCATGTTGGATCGCTGTGGGATCGGAGAGTCCATGAAGGAGTTGGAAAAGAGTAAAGAGAGAAGAGAAGGAGGAAGAGAGGAGTGAAAGTTCAGCTGATACCGGTGTTGGCCACAGGATGGTCTTTGTTCCTGCAAAGCCGGGGCCGGGCCGGGCAACCAGCCCCACCCTTGAGTAAAAAACAATTGTTGGTTAAAAATAAAAGAACAAAATGAAAAAGCAGGGTTTAAAAAAAGTTAAAAGATAAAAGGAAGAAAAGGGCAATTCCTTTCAGAGGCTTTCGTAGTATATAAAAAAAGAAGTTTTTAAAAACAAGGAAGTGACTGCAACCATATAAAAAATTCAACCACCGGGCACTCACGTTTTAGGGATCAGAGTGTTTGTAGTAGATCCCCTTGTATTCCAAAACATGCACAGCAGGGTGTAATGTTCAGCAGTTAAGGGTCCGAGTTTAGTGAATCCTGATAGATGTCTTCAGTGTGCACACTCTTGCTGTTAAAACTCAGGTGACTCACCCTCGGCCTTGTCCTGCTCCAAGCCTTCTTAGTTGCGACTTCCAAGCCGTGCAGCCATCATGTGGGTTTTAAGTTTAGGTGGCTAAAAAAGGCAATCACTGTCCCAGCTTTAAAAAGTACATACTTTAACGATAAAAGGTTTAAAATCTTGCCATAAAAAAATGTTTAAAAAGAGAGAGAGAGCGGTCTCCAGTCTCGACGTTTCGCCGTTGAGGCTTCTTCAGGAGAGTAGGTTAGGGTTAGGGTTAGGGTTAGGGTTAGGGGGTTAGGGGGTTAGGGTTAGGGTTAGGGTTAGGTAATAGCAAGGATACCAGACTTTTGGCGTGATGATCGTATATAGCTGTTGGCTACTTGGTGCTAGCCTCCTGAAACTTGGTGTGTGCATTCCTAGCACACCAGAGCACCTTTGTATTAAGTCTGGCATCTGTAGCTGCTTCCTGTGGTATGGCTGCCATAGAGCCCCATTGGATTATTTTGGTGATGATCGTATATAGCTCTTGGCTACTTGGTGCTAGCCTCCTGAAACTTGCAGTGTGTGTTGGTATTAAGCCAGAGCACGTGTGTGTCAAGTTTCTGTGGCTCTAGCTTGTTCCTTTAGTATAGCTGTCATAGACTCCCATTGCTTTAGGGTTAGGGTTAGGGTTAGGGTTAGGTTTAGGGTTAGGGTTAGGGTTAGGTAATAGCAAGGATACCAGACTTTTGGGTTAGGGTTAGGGGTTAGGGTTAGGGTTAGGGTTAGGGTTAGGGGAACAAAGAAGTCTGGCTGCACTTAGGCAGCCAGAATGCACGGGCTCACAAATTTCAAGCTTTAACACATTTGTTTCTCAGAAAAGGGTTTGTATTGTATCTTTTGTTTTGTATTTGACAGGTGCCCTGGAAGAGATCTCCCCACCCTCATCCGAGGGGGTAAGTATATTATTTAGGCGACTGGCTTTAGTTAATTTGGTTCAGACCATATGGATAAACTGTGTTAAGTTTATTAATCCACTGTCTTTCTTTTGCCAGTCGCTGTCTGTCTGACCACCAGGATCCTGACTCCAACCCCATGATGAGGAGATTTTCCCTCCCATGCTGTCTGAAGTGTTCGTACAGGTGAGTAACTTTATGAGTCTTATCAATCAAGTTCAAGTGTTGCTTCAGTCTTAGGATTAAACTGTTCTTGGTTTGCCCAATATACAGTTTTTTACAAACCACGCACTCGATACAATACACCAAATTCATTGACCCTGGCTTGGTCATATGCCACACAGGTGCACTCAGGTGAGTATATTGATTTACCATGAATTTAATATTTTTAAAGTGTCTGTTGTGCTTGTCTTTTTTATGTTTTCCGCCCAAGGAGGCATGTACTAGAAGATCTTTTATGTTTTTGTTTCTTCTAAACGCTGCTATGATTTTAAAATCCACAAGGGATTCCACGTGGTCCTGTACCCTCTTAAAATTACTTTTAACCTTGGTATTCAAGGTCCTGGAGGCAGGAGAAAAGGTGGAGACAAAGGGGACCAGATGATGGTTGTTGTCCTCCTCCCCCCTGGGTTTCAGGCCTAGTTGGTAGTCCCGCTGGACGTCCACCTTGATCCCCCGGAGGAAGGTCCTACTGTACCCCCGACGTCTCAGAGCCCGGAATAGGGTTCTTGTAGCCGACTCGACATCCCCCGCTACCGTACAGATCCTACGAAACCTTATTAATTGCGATTTCACAATTCCCCGGTAGGTGTGCTTCGGGTGGTAGCTAGACTTGTGTAACAGTGCGTGTGTGTCGGTCGGCTTAAAATACACCCTCGTTCCCAGGCTCCCCTCTCCATTTTCCCTCCTAACCAAAAAAACCTCGGTATCCAAGAATTCAATTTTCTCTTGTTGTAAATTATATTTAACTGAGATAGAGGGATGGTGGTTATTAAGGATTGCAATGAAATCAAAAAACTCAGCCTTGGAATGGTTCCAAATACCGAAAATATCATCCAGGTATCTTACATAGAAACTTGGGAGTTTGCTGCATTTAGGGAAGACGGTCCGCTCCCAGTCCGCCATATAAATATTAGCGTAGGCCGGGGCGAACTTCTTCCCCATCGCAGTTCCATGGACCTGGAGATACCATTCGGAGTTAAATTCAAAATCATTTTTCACAAGGCCTAATTCCAAAAGTGTGAGGAGGGCCTCATCCGGCCTAGTGGGGTCAGGATACTTCCTAAAGATGTCTCGCACCGCTTTTAGACCCAATTGAGTCTCTATATTAGTGTACAGGGAATCAATATCCACAGAGAAAAGCATTCCACCAGGAGGCACCATGATCTGTCTAAGTTTTGTCACAAACTCATAGGTGTCCTTGATATAGCTCTCATGTTTTTGCGACAAGGGGTTAATATAATGATCAATAAATTCAGCTATCCTGTACGATTCACTCCCACAATCAGACACAATGGGTCTGCCGGGAGGGACCTGATGTGGGACCGTCCAGGTCTCTGGATCCTTATGGATCTTGGGCAAAAGGTAGAATTTGCGTGGACGTGGAGGATCCTCACCAGACAGGTAATACTTTTGTTTGGCCGTAATGATCTTTTTCTCATACAGGCATCCCACAATCTCCCGAATTTTTGTCTGAGTTTCCAGTTGCAGGGAGCAGGTTAAAGGTAAGTAGTGTGTTGTGTTCTTTAGTTGTCTGTACGCTTCAGTTAAATATTGATGTTTATCCATTATAACAATTTTTGACCCCTTGTCTGCAGGTTTAATCACTATTTCCTGGTTTGATTTTAGTTGGTCAAGTGCTTCTCTTTCTCCTGTAGATAAATTATTTTCCCTCTCCCTATTACAGTGGATCCTGTCAAGATCCCGGACATCTCGCCTGATCAGTTTTTTCAAAAGTTCTGTGGTCGAAGCCCACTCAGGTTCCCAAGTGGAGGGGTTGATGAATGGCACTCGACAGAAATCCATACTGTAATTAAAATGGTCTAGAAGCCTCAATTGTCTGTGATACCTGTGTAGGTCTCTTCGCAGTTCCTGTCTATCCACCACTAGTGGAGTTGGAATAAAATAGAGGCCCTTCTCTAGCAGTCTTTCTTCGTCCTCCGTTAAGAAAAAAGAGGTGGAAAGATTTAAAATATTAGAGTGGGGCTGATTAGACACTCTAGGTCCCCCTATTCTTAGTTTAACTGCGACATCCACGATTTAAGGATTTTATTGGCAGTAGCTGGGGTCCAATGAATAGGATCTTTATGGTTGACCCGGAACTGGTCCTCTTCAATCCCTTTTAGGGTTCTACAATTGTCCTCCAAGAATCGGTTAAGTTCCCCCAGGAGGGTTCTGTGTTTCAACTGAAGCCGTGGGGAGAACTGGATTAGGGGAATCACAATCTCCGCTCGAGGAAAGGCTGTCCTAGCCCCTGACAGGAGTTGTTGCACCTGTTTCCTCATTGTCCCGAGCTGATTGCTCCTAAGGCAGTTGTTTAAGCCTACCGAGAGGACGACTTTCTGGGCTGTGTGGCAAGGGTCAAGCTTGCCCAGGATCTCCTTTAGATGATGTATTTGAGCCCCCGGGAAGCTATCTATCTGAATCGAGGGATATTGATGTTCTGAGATCCTAGCTAGGTTTGAATCCCCCATCACCACCACCGGTTGTTTGATCTCAAGGCTCCACTCCACCCCTTTGTAATACGTACTACCGTGGTGGGTGGTCTTTTGGGGAGTCCGGACTCGCCCCTCAAGAGGGTGACCCGTCCGTCCGGGGGGAGTCTCTCCCTCCAAGGTGGACTGACTCCCCTCCATCAGTTGTTGCGACTCCCGTAGGACCACCGCCACATTGGTGCGTGGAGCCTCGCCCTCTTCAAAACCAGGTAAGTCGCCACTCTCGTCCCCCCCAGACCCATTAAAATCCGAACTCCCTGTGATCTCGAGTTCAAAGTTGGGTTGGAACCCCAGGCTGCTATCTAGGCCACTGGTAGATGTTGCTTGGTGGATCTCCGCTAGGCAAACCTGAGGGCTCCCCGCCAATCCCAACACTGGATCAACCCGACTGGACTCCCCTAGAATGGGGATAAGTCCAGGGTCTGGGGCAGTTCTCGGAGAAACCCCCTCTGGGTGGCTATACCGATTACCACCCCCCTCCCCCTGACCAGGGTTGGTAATTCGGTTGGGGTTAGGGCTGGGCAATGGGTTGAGGTTAGGACTGGACAATGGGTTGAGGTCAGACCTGGGTAGTAGGTTGAGGTCAGGGCTAAGGCCGAGCCTGGGGTCAAGTGATAGATTGGGGTTTAAGCTGGGGCAGAAACCGAGGAGGGGAAGAGGGCCAAGGCCAGGGCCGAAGCCAATATTAGGGCCAGAGATGGAACGAGGCCCCAAGGGTGGGCGACGTGGCCCATCTGTCCGAGGTGGCCTGGGTGGTAAAGGTGTCTGCCCCCTTCTAGGTCCAGGGCCCATGCCCGGGATGGGGCCCGAGTGGTTACTCGGCCTGCCCTGGTCTGTTGGTGGCAAACTAGGCCACTCTCCCTCACTCAGCTCCCCAGCCACCGCCCCCAGTCCCCCCACCAGCGGGGGCCCCCCCACTAAAGTCGAGAGGGTGGCAATGGAGGTTTCGGTGAGGCGTCGTTTATATCTACCCCTACCGTATGCCATCGCTTTATTCCATGCCACCCTGTCGAACCCCGGGAGGTTTTCCAGGGCGAGGGCAATCACCGAATCGTAATGTTCTTTCAGGATGCTCATATTATTTCTCATCCATTGATCGGTATTAGCCCTCACCCTAGATGTTGTTGCTATGTTTGGGGACGATGGCTTAATGAATGCTGTTAGTTTGTTAACCTGTCTCAGCATGCCCACCGGGAAGTTGTCTGTCTGGTGAGTATTTCCAACTACTTCCGCATGATGTATAGCCTGAAGTAATTTGAAATACCGTTTCTCCATCCTCTCCGGCTGGTTCCCCAATGTCCCCTCCCTCTCCTCATACCCCCTTGCCCTGTTATTGTATTGGGGGGCTCTACCTCCCCTCTTCCCCCTTCTGACCACTGTGGTCCATTCCGCCATAACCCTATCAAATGTAAAATCTCGGATGTCAAGTTCAAAAGAAAGGGGGATAAAAAATTATGAAAAGCAATTTATTTTCTAAACCCACTGATCTATATTTTGTTATTCACTCCAAATGGTGGGTGAACAAGTTTATTTTGTAAACACCAGACCAGACGGACCCAGTCCAATATCTAAAAGAAATCCCGGGAATTTAACCCGCTGATTTTTGTCAGTTCATTCACCCTAAAAATCCCTTATTGCCAGGTTCTCCCACAACTGGCGGTCTAAAGAACCCTTCCTGAGGGCAGCCCGTCTAAAAAGGCACCTGTGCAGCTAGCACTGTGCAAACCACTGCAAACACGTGCAAAATATGTTTTTAAACCCTCCCAACTGGGAGGCACTCTGTGCAAAGTAAAACCTCCGCAAACCACCAAACACGTGCAATAATAAGAGCGGACTGCCAACCCTATGGGAAAGGGTTCCTCCACCAATATTATGTGAGGACCGTACAGGGACTTCTGCAAACCAGCTTTAAGAAAAGCTTTTTGTAATAAAAGAGGGTAAATGAATAAGTGTTTCTAAACACAATAGGATGGACTGAGACTGAACTCTGGTCTAAGAGAATCAGTGGGACTGATACAGTTTAAAAGGGCATAATCACACTTTAAAAGTGTTTAAAATTGGAGCTCCTAACGTTTCGGCATGTTGTGCCTTCCTCAGAGGAGAATAAGAAATGAAAAGAAAGTTGGAGGTATTTGTACCCTCCCTAGGCGGAGCAACAAGGGAGCTCCCGATAGGCTGTAGCTCCCTACAATCAGACGACCAAGTCATCTCAGCTGTTCAATATGAACACCTGGCAATCAGGGAAACACCTGTCTTAATTAGGCCCCAGAGGCCCAATCCCTATTAGGTGTAAGAAAACACCGATTTAGGGGCCCCATGACAAATAACAGAGGGAAACACAGGGTACAAACCCCAAGTAAATGAAATACACCTCTCCATGTCCCCCAAGGTGTATTATTATCCATAGATCCTTGGGTCCCTTGTCCTGGGACAAACGGGGGTCCCAAGGTGGATCAAAAAATTCACTTTACTGTGTTTCCATCTCCCCCAAATGAGTTTCTCAAAACAAAGTGAAAGCAGGTTTTATTGTGGCACTGGCAGGTTAGGTGCAAGGGGAACAAAGAAGTCTGGCTGCACTTAGGCAGCCAGAATGCACGGGCTCACAAATTTCAAGCTTTAACACATTTGTTTCTCAGAAAAGGGTTTGTATTGTATCTTTTGTTTTGTATTTGACAGGTGCCCTGGAAGAGATCTCCCCACCCTCATCCGAGGGGGTAAGTATATTATTTAGGCGACTGGCTTTAGTTAATTTGGTTCAGACCATATGGATAAACTGTGTTAAGTTTATTAATCCACTGTCTTTCTTTTGCCAGTCGCTGTCTGTCTGACCACCAGGATCCTGACTCCAACCCCATGATGAGGAGATTTTCCCTCCCATGCTGTCTGAAGTGTTCGTACAGGTGAGTAACTTTATGAGTCTTATCAATCAAGTTCAAGTGTTGCTTCAGTCTTAGGATTAAACTGTTCTTGGTTTGCCCAATATACAGTTTTTTACAAACCACGCACTCGATACAATACACCAAATTCATTGACCCTGGCTTGGTCATATGCCACACAGGTGCACTCAGGTGAGTATATTGATTTACCATGAATTTAATATTTTTAAAGTGTCTGTTGTGCTTGTCTTTTTTATGTTTTCCGCCCAAGGAGGCATGTACTAGAAGATCTTTTATGTTTTTGTTTCTTCTAAACGCTGCTATGATTTTAAAATCCACAAGGGATTCCACGTGGTCCTGTACCCTCTTAAAATTACTTTTAACCTTGGTATTCAAGGTCCTGGAGGCAGGAGAAAAGGTGGAGACAAAGGGGACCAGATGATGGTTGTTGTCCTCCTCCCCCCTGGGTTTCAGGCCTAGTTGGTAGTCCCGCTGGACGTCCACCTTGATCCCCCGGAGGAAGGTCCTACTGTACCCCCGACGTCTCAGAGCCCGGAATAGGGTTCTTGTAGCCGACTCGACATCCCCCGCTACCGTACAGATCCTACGAAACCTTATTAATTGCGATTTCACAATTCCCCGGTAGGTGTGCTTCGGGTGGTAGCTAGACTTGTGTAACAGTGCGTGTGTGTCGGTCGGCTTAAAATACACCCTCGTTCCCAGGCTCCCCTCTCCATTTTCCCTCCTAACCAAAAAAACCTCGGTATCCAAGAATTCAATTTTCTCTTGTTGTAAATTATATTTAACTGAGATAGAGGGATGGTGGTTATTAAGGATTGCAATGAAATCAAAAAACTCAGCCTTGGAATGGTTCCAAATACCGAAAATATCATCCAGGTATCTTACATAGAAACTTGGGAGTTTGCTGCATTTAGGGAAGACGGTCCGCTCCCAGTCCGCCATATAAATATTAGCGTAGGCCGGGGCGAACTTCTTCCCCATCGCAGTTCCATGGACCTGGAGATACCATTCGGAGTTAAATTCAAAATCATTTTTCACAAGGCCTAATTCCAAAAGTGTGAGGAGGGCCTCATCCGGCCTAGTGGGGTCAGGATACTTCCTAAAGATGTCTCGCACCGCTTTTAGACCCAATTGAGTCTCTATATTAGTGTACAGGGAATCAATATCCACAGAGAAAAGCATTCCACCAGGAGGCACCATGATCTGTCTAAGTTTTGTCACAAACTCATAGGTGTCCTTGATATAGCTCTCATGTTTTTGCGACAAGGGGTTAATATAATGATCAATAAATTCAGCTATCCTGTACGATTCACTCCCACAATCAGACACAATGGGTCTGCCGGGAGGGACCTGATGTGGGACCGTCCAGGTCTCTGGATCCTTATGGATCTTGGGCAAAAGGTAGAATTTGCGTGGACGTGGAGGATCCTCACCAGACAGGTAATACTTTTGTTTGGCCGTAATGATCTTTTTCTCATACAGGCATCCCACAATCTCCCGAATTTTTGTCTGAGTTTCCAGTTGCAGGGAGCAGGTTAAAGGTAAGTAGTGTGTTGTGTTCTTTAGTTGTCTGTACGCTTCAGTTAAATATTGATGTTTATCCATTATAACAATTTTTGACCCCTTGTCTGCAGGTTTAATCACTATTTCCTGGTTTGATTTTAGTTGGTCAAGTGCTTCTCTTTCTCCTGTAGATAAATTATTTTCCCTCTCCCTATTACAGTGGATCCTGTCAAGATCCCGGACATCTCGCCTGATCAGTTTTTTCAAAAGTTCTGTGGTCGAAGCCCACTCAGGTTCCCAAGTGGAGGGGTTGATGAATGGCACTCGACAGAAATCCATACTGTAATTAAAATGGTCTAGAAGCCTCAATTGTCTGTGATACCTGTGTAGGTCTCTTCGCAGTTCCTGTCTATCCACCACTAGTGGAGTTGGAATAAAATAGAGGCCCTTCTCTAGCAGTCTTTCTTCGTCCTCCGTTAAGAAAAAAGAGGTGGAAAGATTTAAAATATTAGAGTGGGGCTGATTAGACACTCTAGGTCCCCCTATTCTTAGTTTAACTGCGACATCCACGATTTAAGGATTTTATTGGCAGTAGCTGGGGTCCAATGAATAGGATCTTTATGGTTGACCCGGAACTGGTCCTCTTCAATCCCTTTTAGGGTTCTACAATTGTCCTCCAAGAATCGGTTAAGTTCCCCCAGGAGGGTTCTGTGTTTCAACTGAAGCCGTGGGGAGAACTGGATTAGGGGAATCACAATCTCCGCTCGAGGAAAGGCTGTCCTAGCCCCTGACAGGAGTTGTTGCACCTGTTTCCTCATTGTCCCGAGCTGATTGCTCCTAAGGCAGTTGTTTAAGCCTACCGAGAGGACGACTTTCTGGGCTGTGTGGCAAGGGTCAAGCTTGCCCAGGATCTCCTTTAGATGATGTATTTGAGCCCCCGGGAAGCTATCTATCTGAATCGAGGGATATTGATGTTCTGAGATCCTAGCTAGGTTTGAATCCCCCATCACCACCACCGGTTGTTTGATCTCAAGGCTCCACTCCACCCCTTTGTAATACGTACTACCGTGGTGGGTGGTCTTTTGGGGAGTCCGGACTCGCCCCTCAAGAGGGTGACCCGTCCGTCCGGGGGGAGTCTCTCCCTCCAAGGTGGACTGACTCCCCTCCATCAGTTGTTGCGACTCCCGTAGGACCACCGCCACATTGGTGCGTGGAGCCTCGCCCTCTTCAAAACCAGGTAAGTCGCCACTCTCGTCCCCCCCAGACCCATTAAAATCCGAACTCCCTGTGATCTCGAGTTCAAAGTTGGGTTGGAACCCCAGGCTGCTATCTAGGCCACTGGTAGATGTTGCTTGGTGGATCTCCGCTAGGCAAACCTGAGGGCTCCCCGCCAATCCCAACACTGGATCAACCCGACTGGACTCCCCTAGAATGGGGATAAGTCCAGGGTCTGGGGCAGTTCTCGGAGAAACCCCCTCTGGGTGGCTATACCGATTACCACCCCCCTCCCCCTGACCAGGGTTGGTAATTCGGTTGGGGTTAGGGCTGGGCAATGGGTTGAGGTTAGGACTGGACAATGGGTTGAGGTCAGACCTGGGTAGTAGGTTGAGGTCAGGGCTAAGGCCGAGCCTGGGGTCAAGTGATAGATTGGGGTTTAAGCTGGGGCAGAAACCGAGGAGGGGAAGAGGGCCAAGGCCAGGGCCGAAGCCAATATTAGGGCCAGAGATGGAACGAGGCCCCAAGGGTGGGCGACGTGGCCCATCTGTCCGAGGTGGCCTGGGTGGTAAAGGTGTCTGCCCCCTTCTAGGTCCAGGGCCCATGCCCGGGATGGGGCCCGAGTGGTTACTCGGCCTGCCCTGGTCTGTTGGTGGCAAACTAGGCCACTCTCCCTCACTCAGCTCCCCAGCCACCGCCCCCAGTCCCCCCACCAGCGGGGGCCCCCCCACTAAAGTCGAGAGGGTGGCAATGGAGGTTTCGGTGAGGCGTCGTTTATATCTACCCCTACCGTATGCCATCGCTTTATTCCATGCCACCCTGTCGAACCCCGGGAGGTTTTCCAGGGCGAGGGCAATCACCGAATCGTAATGTTCTTTCAGGATGCTCATATTATTTCTCATCCATTGATCGGTATTAGCCCTCACCCTAGATGTTGTTGCTATGTTTGGGGACGATGGCTTAATGAATGCTGTTAGTTTGTTAACCTGTCTCAGCATGCCCACCGGGAAGTTGTCTGTCTGGTGAGTATTTCCAACTACTTCCGCATGATGTATAGCCTGAAGTAATTTGAAATACCGTTTCTCCATCCTCTCCGGCTGGTTCCCCAATGTCCCCTCCCTCTCCTCATACCCCCTTGCCCTGTTATTGTATTGGGGGGCTCTACCTCCCCTCTTCCCCCTTCTGGCCACTGTGGTCCATTCCGCCATAACCCTATCAAATGTAAAATCTCGGATGTCAAGTTCAAAAGAAAGGGGGATAAAAAATTATGAAAAGCAATTTATTTTCTAAACCCACTGATCTATATTTTGTTATTCACTCCAAATGGTGGGTGAACAAGTTTATTTTGTAAACACCAGACCAGACGGACCCAGTCCAATATCTAAAAGAAATCCCGGGAATTTAACCCGCTGATTTTTGTCAGTTCATTCACCCTAAAAATCCCTTATTGCCAGGTTCTCCCACAACTGGCGGTCTAAAGAACCCTTCCTGAGGGCAGCCCGTCTAAAAAGGCACCTGTGCAGCTAGCACTGTGCAAACCACTGCAAACACGTGCAAAATATGTTTTTAAACCCTCCCAACTGGGAGGCACTCTGTGCAAAGTAAAACCTCCGCAAACCACCAAACACGTGCAATAATAAGAGCGGACTGCCAACCCTATGGGAAAGGGTTCCTCCACCAATATTATGTGAGGACCGTACAGGGACTTCTGCAAACCAGCTTTAAGAAAAGCTTTTTGTAATAAAAGAGGGTAAATGAATAAGTGTTTCTAAACACAATAGGATGGACTGAGACTGAACTCTGGTCTAAGAGAATCAGTGGGACTGATACAGTTTAAAAGGGCATAATCACACTTTAAAAGTGTTTAAAATTGGAGCTCCTAACGTTTCGGCATGTTGTGCCTTCCTCAGAGGAGAATAAGAAATGAAAAGAAAGTTGGAGGTATTTGTACCCTCCCTAGGCGGAGCAACAAGGGAGCTCCCGATAGGCTGTAGCTCCCTACAATCAGACGACCAAGTCATCTCAGCTGTTCAATATGAACACCTGGCAATCAGGGAAACACCTGTCTTAATTAGGCCCCAGAGGCCCAATCCCTATTAGGTGTAAGAAAACACCGATTTAGGGGCCCCATGACAAATAACAGAGGGAAACACAGGGTACAAACCCCAAGTAAATGAAATACACCTCTCCATGTCCCCCAAGGTGTATTATTATCCATAGATCCTTGGGTCCCTTGTCCTGGGACAAACGGGGGTCCCAAGGTGGATCAAAAAATTCACTTTACTGTGTTTCCATCTCCCCCAAATGAGTTTCTCAAAACAAAGTGAAAGCAGGTTTTATTGTGGCACTGGCAGGTTAGGTGCAAGGGGAACAAAGAAGTCTGGCTGCACTTAGGCAGCCAGAATGCACGGGCTCACAAATTTCAAGCTTTAACACATTTGTTTCTCAGAAAAGGGTTTGTATTGTATCTTTTGTTTTGTATTTGACAGGTGCCCTGGAAGAGATCTCCCCACCCTCATCCGAGGGGGTAAGTATATTATTTAGGCGACTGGCTTTAGTTAATTTGGTTCAGACCATATGGATAAACTGTGTTAAGTTTATTAATCCACTGTCTTTCTTTTGCCAGTCGCTGTCTGTCTGACCACCAGGATCCTGACTCCAACCCCATGATGAGGAGATTTTCCCTCCCATGCTGTCTGAAGTGTTCGTACAGGTGAGTAACTTTATGAGTCTTATCAATCAAGTTCAAGTGTTGCTTCAGTCTTAGGATTAAACTGTTCTTGGTTTGCCCAATATACAGTTTTTTACAAACCACGCACTCGATACAATACACCAAATTCATTGACCCTGGCTTGGTCATATGCCACACAGGTGCACTCAGGTGAGTATATTGATTTACCATGAATTTAATATTTTTAAAGTGTCTGTTGTGCTTGTCTTTTTTATGTTTTCCGCCCAAGGAGGCATGTACTAGAAGATCTTTTATGTTTTTGTTTCTTCTAAACGCTGCTATGATTTTAAAATCCACAAGGGATTCCACGTGGTCCTGTACCCTCTTAAAATTACTTTTAACCTTGGTATTCAAGGTCCTGGAGGCAGGAGAAAAGGTGGAGACAAAGGGGACCAGATGATGGTTGTTGTCCTCCTCCCCCCTGGGTTTCAGGCCTAGTTGGTAGTCCCGCTGGACGTCCACCTTGATCCCCCGGAGGAAGGTCCTACTGTACCCCCGACGTCTCAGAGCCCGGAATAGGGTTCTTGTAGCCGACTCGACATCCCCCGCTACCGTACAGATCCTACGAAACCTTATTAATTGCGATTTCACAATTCCCCGGTAGGTGTGCTTCGGGTGGTAGCTAGACTTGTGTAACAGTGCGTGTGTGTCGGTCGGCTTAAAATACACCCTCGTTCCCAGGCTCCCCTCTCCATTTTCCCTCCTAACCAAAAAAACCTCGGTATCCAAGAATTCAATTTTCTCTTGTTGTAAATTATATTTAACTGAGATAGAGGGATGGTGGTTATTAAGGATTGCAATGAAATCAAAAAACTCAGCCTTGGAATGGTTCCAAATACCGAAAATATCATCCAGGTATCTTACATAGAAACTTGGGAGTTTGCTGCATTTAGGGAAGACGGTCCGCTCCCAGTCCGCCATATAAATATTAGCGTAGGCCGGGGCGAACTTCTTCCCCATCGCAGTTCCATGGACCTGGAGATACCATTCGGAGTTAAATTCAAAATCATTTTTCACAAGGCCTAATTCCAAAAGTGTGAGGAGGGCCTCATCCGGCCTAGTGGGGTCAGGATACTTCCTAAAGATGTCTCGCACCGCTTTTAGACCCAATTGAGTCTCTATATTAGTGTACAGGGAATCAATATCCACAGAGAAAAGCATTCCACCAGGAGGCACCATGATCTGTCTAAGTTTTGTCACAAACTCATAGGTGTCCTTGATATAGCTCTCATGTTTTTGCGACAAGGGGTTAATATAATGATCAATAAATTCAGCTATCCTGTACGATTCACTCCCACAATCAGACACAATGGGTCTGCCGGGAGGGACCTGATGTGGGACCGTCCAGGTCTCTGGATCCTTATGGATCTTGGGCAAAAGGTAGAATTTGCGTGGACGTGGAGGATCCTCACCAGACAGGTAATACTTTTGTTTGGCCGTAATGATCTTTTTCTCATACAGGCATCCCACAATCTCCCGAATTTTTGTCTGAGTTTCCAGTTGCAGGGAGCAGGTTAAAGGTAAGTAGTGTGTTGTGTTCTTTAGTTGTCTGTACGCTTCAGTTAAATATTGATGTTTATCCATTATAACAATTTTTGACCCCTTGTCTGCAGGTTTAATCACTATTTCCTGGTTTGATTTTAGTTGGTCAAGTGCTTCTCTTTCTCCTGTAGATAAATTATTTTCCCTCTCCCTATTACAGTGGATCCTGTCAAGATCCCGGACATCTCGCCTGATCAGTTTTTTCAAAAGTTCTGTGGTCGAAGCCCACTCAGGTTCCCAAGTGGAGGGGTTGATGAATGGCACTCGACAGAAATCCATACTGTAATTAAAATGGTCTAGAAGCCTCAATTGTCTGTGATACCTGTGTAGGTCTCTTCGCAGTTCCTGTCTATCCACCACTAGTGGAGTTGGAATAAAATAGAGGCCCTTCTCTAGCAGTCTTTCTTCGTCCTCCGTTAAGAAAAAAGAGGTGGAAAGATTTAAAATATTAGAGTGGGGCTGATTAGACACTCTAGGTCCCCCTATTCTTAGTTTAACTGCGACATCCACGATTTAAGGATTTTATTGGCAGTAGCTGGGGTCCAATGAATAGGATCTTTATGGTTGACCCGGAACTGGTCCTCTTCAATCCCTTTTAGGGTTCTACAATTGTCCTCCAAGAATCGGTTAAGTTCCCCCAGGAGGGTTCTGTGTTTCAACTGAAGCCGTGGGGAGAACTGGATTAGGGGAATCACAATCTCCGCTCGAGGAAAGGCTGTCCTAGCCCCTGACAGGAGTTGTTGCACCTGTTTCCTCATTGTCCCGAGCTGATTGCTCCTAAGGCAGTTGTTTAAGCCTACCGAGAGGACGACTTTCTGGGCTGTGTGGCAAGGGTCAAGCTTGCCCAGGATCTCCTTTAGATGATGTATTTGAGCCCCCGGGAAGCTATCTATCTGAATCGAGGGATATTGATGTTCTGAGATCCTAGCTAGGTTTGAATCCCCCATCACCACCACCGGTTGTTTGATCTCAAGGCTCCACTCCACCCCTTTGTAATACGTACTACCGTGGTGGGTGGTCTTTTGGGGAGTCCGGACTCGCCCCTCAAGAGGGTGACCCGTCCGTCCGGGGGGAGTCTCTCCCTCCAAGGTGGACTGACTCCCCTCCATCAGTTGTTGCGACTCCCGTAGGACCACCGCCACATTGGTGCGTGGAGCCTCGCCCTCTTCAAAACCAGGTAAGTCGCCACTCTCGTCCCCCCCAGACCCATTAAAATCCGAACTCCCTGTGATCTCGAGTTCAAAGTTGGGTTGGAACCCCAGGCTGCTATCTAGGCCACTGGTAGATGTTGCTTGGTGGATCTCCGCTAGGCAAACCTGAGGGCTCCCCGCCAATCCCAACACTGGATCAACCCGACTGGACTCCCCTAGAATGGGGATAAGTCCAGGGTCTGGGGCAGTTCTCGGAGAAACCCCCTCTGGGTGGCTATACCGATTACCACCCCCCTCCCCCTGACCAGGGTTGGTAATTCGGTTGGGGTTAGGGCTGGGCAATGGGTTGAGGTTAGGACTGGACAATGGGTTGAGGTCAGACCTGGGTAGTAGGTTGAGGTCAGGGCTAAGGCCGAGCCTGGGGTCAAGTGATAGATTGGGGTTTAAGCTGGGGCAGAAACCGAGGAGGGGAAGAGGGCCAAGGCCAGGGCCGAAGCCAATATTAGGGCCAGAGATGGAACGAGGCCCCAAGGGTGGGCGACGTGGCCCATCTGTCCGAGGTGGCCTGGGTGGTAAAGGTGTCTGCCCCCTTCTAGGTCCAGGGCCCATGCCCGGGATGGGGCCCGAGTGGTTACTCGGCCTGCCCTGGTCTGTTGGTGGCAAACTAGGCCACTCTCCCTCACTCAGCTCCCCAGCCACCGCCCCCAGTCCCCCCACCAGCGGGGGCCCCCCCACTAAAGTCGAGAGGGTGGCAATGGAGGTTTCGGTGAGGCGTCGTTTATATCTACCCCTACCGTATGCCATCGCTTTATTCCATGCCACCCTGTCGAACCCCGGGAGGTTTTCCAGGGCGAGGGCAATCACCGAATCGTAATGTTCTTTCAGGATGCTCATATTATTTCTCATCCATTGATCGGTATTAGCCCTCACCCTAGATGTTGTTGCTATGTTTGGGGACGATGGCTTAATGAATGCTGTTAGTTTGTTAACCTGTCTCAGCATGCCCACCGGGAAGTTGTCTGTCTGGTGAGTATTTCCAACTACTTCCGCATGATGTATAGCCTGAAGTAATTTGAAATACCGTTTCTCCATCCTCTCCGGCTGGTTCCCCAATGTCCCCTCCCTCTCCTCATACCCCCTTGCCCTGTTATTGTATTGGGGGGCTCTACCTCCCCTCTTCCCCCTTCTGACCACTGTGGTCCATTCCGCCATAACCCTATCAAATGTAAAATCTCGGATGTCAAGTTCAAAAGAAAGGGGGATAAAAAATTATGAAAAGCAATTTATTTTCTAAACCCACTGATCTATATTTTGTTATTCACTCCAAATGGTGGGTGAACAAGTTTATTTTGTAAACACCAGACCAGACGGACCCAGTCCAATATCTAAAAGAAATCCCGGGAATTTAACCCGCTGATTTTTGTCAGTTCATTCACCCTAAAAATCCCTTATTGCCAGGTTCTCCCACAACTGGCGGTCTAAAGAACCCTTCCTGAGGGCAGCCCGTCTAAAAAGGCACCTGTGCAGCTAGCACTGTGCAAACCACTGCAAACACGTGCAAAATATGTTTTTAAACCCTCCCAACTGGGAGGCACTCTGTGCAAAGTAAAACCTCCGCAAACCACCAAACACGTGCAATAATAAGAGCGGACTGCCAACCCTATGGGAAAGGGTTCCTCCACCAATATTATGTGAGGACCGTACAGGGACTTCTGCAAACCAGCTTTAAGAAAAGCTTTTTGTAATAAAAGAGGGTAAATGAATAAGTGTTTCTAAACACAATAGGATGGACTGAGACTGAACTCTGGTCTAAGAGAATCAGTGGGACTGATACAGTTTAAAAGGGCATAATCACACTTTAAAAGTGTTTAAAATTGGAGCTCCTAACGTTTCGGCATGTTGTGCCTTCCTCAGAGGAGAATAAGAAATGAAAAGAAAGTTGGAGGTATTTGTACCCTCCCTAGGCGGAGCAACAAGGGAGCTCCCGATAGGCTGTAGCTCCCTACAATCAGACGACCAAGTCATCTCAGCTGTTCAATATGAACACCTGGCAATCAGGGAAACACCTGTCTTAATTAGGCCCCAGAGGCCCAATCCCTATTAGGTGTAAGAAAACACCGATTTAGGGGCCCCATGACAAATAACAGAGGGAAACACAGGGTACAAACCCCAAGTAAATGAAATACACCTCTCCATGTCCCCCAAGGTGTATTATTATCCATAGATCCTTGGGTCCCTTGTCCTGGGACAAACGGGGGTCCCAAGGTGGATCAAAAAATTCACTTTACTGTGTTTCCATCTCCCCCAAATGAGTTTCTCAAAACAAAGTGAAAGCAGGTTTTATTGTGGCACTGGCAGGTTAGGTGCAAGGGGAACAAAGAAGTCTGGCTGCACTTAGGCAGCCAGAATGCACGGGCTCACAAATTTCAAGCTTTAACACATTTGTTTCTCAGAAAAGGGTTTGTATTGTATCTTTTGTTTTGTATTTGACAGGTGCCCTGGAAGAGATCTCCCCACCCTCATCCGAGGGGGTAAGTATATTATTTAGGCGACTGGCTTTAGTTAATTTGGTTCAGACCATATGGATAAACTGTGTTAAGTTTATTAATCCACTGTCTTTCTTTTGCCAGTCGCTGTCTGTCTGACCACCAGGATCCTGACTCCAACCCCATGATGAGGAGATTTTCCCTCCCATGCTGTCTGAAGTGTTCGTACAGGTGAGTAACTTTATGAGTCTTATCAATCAAGTTCAAGTGTTGCTTCAGTCTTAGGATTAAACTGTTCTTGGTTTGCCCAATATACAGTTTTTTACAAACCACGCACTCGATACAATACACCAAATTCATTGACCCTGGCTTGGTCATATGCCACACAGGTGCACTCAGGTGAGTATATTGATTTACCATGAATTTAATATTTTTAAAGTGTCTGTTGTGCTTGTCTTTTTTATGTTTTCCGCCCAAGGAGGCATGTACTAGAAGATCTTTTATGTTTTTGTTTCTTCTAAACGCTGCTATGATTTTAAAATCCACAAGGGATTCCACGTGGTCCTGTACCCTCTTAAAATTACTTTTAACCTTGGTATTCAAGGTCCTGGAGGCAGGAGAAAAGGTGGAGACAAAGGGGACCAGATGATGGTTGTTGTCCTCCTCCCCCCTGGGTTTCAGGCCTAGTTGGTAGTCCCGCTGGACGTCCACCTTGATCCCCCGGAGGAAGGTCCTACTGTACCCCCGACGTCTCAGAGCCCGGAATAGGGTTCTTGTAGCCGACTCGACATCCCCCGCTACCGTACAGATCCTACGAAACCTTATTAATTGCGATTTCACAATTCCCCGGTAGGTGTGCTTCGGGTGGTAGCTAGACTTGTGTAACAGTGCGTGTGTGTCGGTCGGCTTAAAATACACCCTCGTTCCCAGGCTCCCCTCTCCATTTTCCCTCCTAACCAAAAAAACCTCGGTATCCAAGAATTCAATTTTCTCTTGTTGTAAATTATATTTAACTGAGATAGAGGGATGGTGGTTATTAAGGATTGCAATGAAATCAAAAAACTCAGCCTTGGAATGGTTCCAAATACCGAAAATATCATCCAGGTATCTTACATAGAAACTTGGGAGTTTGCTGCATTTAGGGAAGACGGTCCGCTCCCAGTCCGCCATATAAATATTAGCGTAGGCCGGGGCGAACTTCTTCCCCATCGCAGTTCCATGGACCTGGAGATACCATTCGGAGTTAAATTCAAAATCATTTTTCACAAGGCCTAATTCCAAAAGTGTGAGGAGGGCCTCATCCGGCCTAGTGGGGTCAGGATACTTCCTAAAGATGTCTCGCACCGCTTTTAGACCCAATTGAGTCTCTATATTAGTGTACAGGGAATCAATATCCACAGAGAAAAGCATTCCACCAGGAGGCACCATGATCTGTCTAAGTTTTGTCACAAACTCATAGGTGTCCTTGATATAGCTCTCATGTTTTTGCGACAAGGGGTTAATATAATGATCAATAAATTCAGCTATCCTGTACGATTCACTCCCACAATCAGACACAATGGGTCTGCCGGGAGGGACCTGATGTGGGACCGTCCAGGTCTCTGGATCCTTATGGATCTTGGGCAAAAGGTAGAATTTGCGTGGACGTGGAGGATCCTCACCAGACAGGTAATACTTTTGTTTGGCCGTAATGATCTTTTTCTCATACAGGCATCCCACAATCTCCCGAATTTTTGTCTGAGTTTCCAGTTGCAGGGAGCAGGTTAAAGGTAAGTAGTGTGTTGTGTTCTTTAGTTGTCTGTACGCTTCAGTTAAATATTGATGTTTATCCATTATAACAATTTTTGACCCCTTGTCTGCAGGTTTAATCACTATTTCCTGGTTTGATTTTAGTTGGTCAAGTGCTTCTCTTTCTCCTGTAGATAAATTATTTTCCCTCTCCCTATTACAGTGGATCCTGTCAAGATCCCGGACATCTCGCCTGATCAGTTTTTTCAAAAGTTCTGTGGTCGAAGCCCACTCAGGTTCCCAAGTGGAGGGGTTGATGAATGGCACTCGACAGAAATCCATACTGTAATTAAAATGGTCTAGAAGCCTCAATTGTCTGTGATACCTGTGTAGGTCTCTTCGCAGTTCCTGTCTATCCACCACTAGTGGAGTTGGAATAAAATAGAGGCCCTTCTCTAGCAGTCTTTCTTCGTCCTCCGTTAAGAAAAAAGAGGTGGAAAGATTTAAAATATTAGAGTGGGGCTGATTAGACACTCTAGGTCCCCCTATTCTTAGTTTAACTGCGACATCCACGATTTAAGGATTTTATTGGCAGTAGCTGGGGTCCAATGAATAGGATCTTTATGGTTGACCCGGAACTGGTCCTCTTCAATCCCTTTTAGGGTTCTACAATTGTCCTCCAAGAATCGGTTAAGTTCCCCCAGGAGGGTTCTGTGTTTCAACTGAAGCCGTGGGGAGAACTGGATTAGGGGAATCACAATCTCCGCTCGAGGAAAGGCTGTCCTAGCCCCTGACAGGAGTTGTTGCACCTGTTTCCTCATTGTCCCGAGCTGATTGCTCCTAAGGCAGTTGTTTAAGCCTACCGAGAGGACGACTTTCTGGGCTGTGTGGCAAGGGTCAAGCTTGCCCAGGATCTCCTTTAGATGATGTATTTGAGCCCCCGGGAAGCTATCTATCTGAATCGAGGGATATTGATGTTCTGAGATCCTAGCTAGGTTTGAATCCCCCATCACCACCACCGGTTGTTTGATCTCAAGGCTCCACTCCACCCCTTTGTAATACGTACTACCGTGGTGGGTGGTCTTTTGGGGAGTCCGGACTCGCCCCTCAAGAGGGTGACCCGTCCGTCCGGGGGGAGTCTCTCCCTCCAAGGTGGACTGACTCCCCTCCATCAGTTGTTGCGACTCCCGTAGGACCACCGCCACATTGGTGCGTGGAGCCTCGCCCTCTTCAAAACCAGGTAAGTCGCCACTCTCGTCCCCCCCAGACCCATTAAAATCCGAACTCCCTGTGATCTCGAGTTCAAAGTTGGGTTGGAACCCCAGGCTGCTATCTAGGCCACTGGTAGATGTTGCTTGGTGGATCTCCGCTAGGCAAACCTGAGGGCTCCCCGCCAATCCCAACACTGGATCAACCCGACTGGACTCCCCTAGAATGGGGATAAGTCCAGGGTCTGGGGCAGTTCTCGGAGAAACCCCCTCTGGGTGGCTATACCGATTACCACCCCCCTCCCCCTGACCAGGGTTGGTAATTCGGTTGGGGTTAGGGCTGGGCAATGGGTTGAGGTTAGGACTGGACAATGGGTTGAGGTCAGACCTGGGTAGTAGGTTGAGGTCAGGGCTAAGGCCGAGCCTGGGGTCAAGTGATAGATTGGGGTTTAAGCTGGGGCAGAAACCGAGGAGGGGAAGAGGGCCAAGGCCAGGGCCGAAGCCAATATTAGGGCCAGAGATGGAACGAGGCCCCAAGGGTGGGCGACGTGGCCCATCTGTCCGAGGTGGCCTGGGTGGTAAAGGTGTCTGCCCCCTTCTAGGTCCAGGGCCCATGCCCGGGATGGGGCCCGAGTGGTTACTCGGCCTGCCCTGGTCTGTTGGTGGCAAACTAGGCCACTCTCCCTCACTCAGCTCCCCAGCCACCGCCCCCAGTCCCCCCACCAGCGGGGGCCCCCCCACTAAAGTCGAGAGGGTGGCAATGGAGGTTTCGGTGAGGCGTCGTTTATATCTACCCCTACCGTATGCCATCGCTTTATTCCATGCCACCCTGTCGAACCCCGGGAGGTTTTCCAGGGCGAGGGCAATCACCGAATCGTAATGTTCTTTCAGGATGCTCATATTATTTCTCATCCATTGATCGGTATTAGCCCTCACCCTAGATGTTGTTGCTATGTTTGGGGACGATGGCTTAATGAATGCTGTTAGTTTGTTAACCTGTCTCAGCATGCCCACCGGGAAGTTGTCTGTCTGGTGAGTATTTCCAACTACTTCCGCATGATGTATAGCCTGAAGTAATTTGAAATACCGTTTCTCCATCCTCTCCGGCTGGTTCCCCAATGTCCCCTCCCTCTCCTCATACCCCCTTGCCCTGTTATTGTATTGGGGGGCTCTACCTCCCCTCTTCCCCCTTCTGACCACTGTGGTCCATTCCGCCATAACCCTATCAAATGTAAAATCTCGGATGTCAAGTTCAAAAGAAAGGGGGATAAAAAATTATGAAAAGCAATTTATTTTCTAAACCCACTGATCTATATTTTGTTATTCACTCCAAATGGTGGGTGAACAAGTTTATTTTGTAAACACCAGACCAGACGGACCCAGTCCAATATCTAAAAGAAATCCCGGGAATTTAACCCGCTGATTTTTGTCAGTTCATTCACCCTAAAAATCCCTTATTGCCAGGTTCTCCCACAACTGGCGGTCTAAAGAACCCTTCCTGAGGGCAGCCCGTCTAAAAAGGCACCTGTGCAGCTAGCACTGTGCAAACCACTGCAAACACGTGCAAAATATGTTTTTAAACCCTCCCAACTGGGAGGCACTCTGTGCAAAGTAAAACCTCCGCAAACCACCAAACACGTGCAATAATAAGAGCGGACTGCCAACCCTATGGGAAAGGGTTCCTCCACCAATATTATGTGAGGACCGTACAGGGACTTCTGCAAACCAGCTTTAAGAAAAGCTTTTTGTAATAAAAGAGGGTAAATGAATAAGTGTTTCTAAACACAATAGGATGGACTGAGACTGAACTCTGGTCTAAGAGAATCAGTGGGACTGATACAGTTTAAAAGGGCATAATCACACTTTAAAAGTGTTTAAAATTGGAGCTCCTAACGTTTCGGCATGTTGTGCCTTCCTCAGAGGAGAATAAGAAATGAAAAGAAAGTTGGAGGTATTTGTACCCTCCCTAGGCGGAGCAACAAGGGAGCTCCCGATAGGCTGTAGCTCCCTACAATCAGACGACCAAGTCATCTCAGCTGTTCAATATGAACACCTGGCAATCAGGGAAACACCTGTCTTAATTAGGCCCCAGAGGCCCAATCCCTATTAGGTGTAAGAAAACACCGATTTAGGGGCCCCATGACAAATAACAGAGGGAAACACAGGGTACAAACCCCAAGTAAATGAAATACACCTCTCCATGTCCCCCAAGGTGTATTATTATCCATAGATCCTTGGGTCCCTTGTCCTGGGACAAACGGGGGTCCCAAGGTGGATCAAAAAATTCACTTTACTGTGTTTCCATCTCCCCCAAATGAGTTTCTCAAAACAAAGTGAAAGCAGGTTTTATTGTGGCACTGGCAGGTTAGGTGCAAGGGGAACAAAGAAGTCTGGCTGCACTTAGGCAGCCAGAATGCACGGGCTCACAAATTTCAAGCTTTAACACATTTGTTTCTCAGAAAAGGGTTTGTATTGTATCTTTTGTTTTGTATTTGACAGGTGCCCTGGAAGAGATCTCCCCACCCTCATCCGAGGGGGTAAGTATATTATTTAGGCGACTGGCTTTAGTTAATTTGGTTCAGACCATATGGATAAACTGTGTTAAGTTTATTAATCCACTGTCTTTCTTTTGCCAGTCGCTGTCTGTCTGACCACCAGGATCCTGACTCCAACCCCATGATGAGGAGATTTTCCCTCCCATGCTGTCTGAAGTGTTCGTACAGGTGAGTAACTTTATGAGTCTTATCAATCAAGTTCAAGTGTTGCTTCAGTCTTAGGATTAAACTGTTCTTGGTTTGCCCAATATACAGTTTTTTACAAACCACGCACTCGATACAATACACCAAATTCATTGACCCTGGCTTGGTCATATGCCACACAGGTGCACTCAGGTGAGTATATTGATTTACCATGAATTTAATATTTTTAAAGTGTCTGTTGTGCTTGTCTTTTTTATGTTTTCCGCCCAAGGAGGCATGTACTAGAAGATCTTTTATGTTTTTGTTTCTTCTAAACGCTGCTATGATTTTAAAATCCACAAGGGATTCCACGTGGTCCTGTACCCTCTTAAAATTACTTTTAACCTTGGTATTCAAGGTCCTGGAGGCAGGAGAAAAGGTGGAGACAAAGGGGACCAGATGATGGTTGTTGTCCTCCTCCCCCCTGGGTTTCAGGCCTAGTTGGTAGTCCCGCTGGACGTCCACCTTGATCCCCCGGAGGAAGGTCCTACTGTACCCCCGACGTCTCAGAGCCCGGAATAGGGTTCTTGTAGCCGACTCGACATCCCCCGCTACCGTACAGATCCTACGAAACCTTATTAATTGCGATTTCACAATTCCCCGGTAGGTGTGCTTCGGGTGGTAGCTAGACTTGTGTAACAGTGCGTGTGTGTCGGTCGGCTTAAAATACACCCTCGTTCCCAGGCTCCCCTCTCCATTTTCCCTCCTAACCAAAAAAACCTCGGTATCCAAGAATTCAATTTTCTCTTGTTGTAAATTATATTTAACTGAGATAGAGGGATGGTGGTTATTAAGGATTGCAATGAAATCAAAAAACTCAGCCTTGGAATGGTTCCAAATACCGAAAATATCATCCAGGTATCTTACATAGAAACTTGGGAGTTTGCTGCATTTAGGGAAGACGGTCCGCTCCCAGTCCGCCATATAAATATTAGCGTAGGCCGGGGCGAACTTCTTCCCCATCGCAGTTCCATGGACCTGGAGATACCATTCGGAGTTAAATTCAAAATCATTTTTCACAAGGCCTAATTCCAAAAGTGTGAGGAGGGCCTCATCCGGCCTAGTGGGGTCAGGATACTTCCTAAAGATGTCTCGCACCGCTTTTAGACCCAATTGAGTCTCTATATTAGTGTACAGGGAATCAATATCCACAGAGAAAAGCATTCCACCAGGAGGCACCATGATCTGTCTAAGTTTTGTCACAAACTCATAGGTGTCCTTGATATAGCTCTCATGTTTTTGCGACAAGGGGTTAATATAATGATCAATAAATTCAGCTATCCTGTACGATTCACTCCCACAATCAGACACAATGGGTCTGCCGGGAGGGACCTGATGTGGGACCGTCCAGGTCTCTGGATCCTTATGGATCTTGGGCAAAAGGTAGAATTTGCGTGGACGTGGAGGATCCTCACCAGACAGGTAATACTTTTGTTTGGCCGTAATGATCTTTTTCTCATACAGGCATCCCACAATCTCCCGAATTTTTGTCTGAGTTTCCAGTTGCAGGGAGCAGGTTAAAGGTAAGTAGTGTGTTGTGTTCTTTAGTTGTCTGTACGCTTCAGTTAAATATTGATGTTTATCCATTATAACAATTTTTGACCCCTTGTCTGCAGGTTTAATCACTATTTCCTGGTTTGATTTTAGTTGGTCAAGTGCTTCTCTTTCTCCTGTAGATAAATTATTTTCCCTCTCCCTATTACAGTGGATCCTGTCAAGATCCCGGACATCTCGCCTGATCAGTTTTTTCAAAAGTTCTGTGGTCGAAGCCCACTCAGGTTCCCAAGTGGAGGGGTTGATGAATGGCACTCGACAGAAATCCATACTGTAATTAAAATGGTCTAGAAGCCTCAATTGTCTGTGATACCTGTGTAGGTCTCTTCGCAGTTCCTGTCTATCCACCACTAGTGGAGTTGGAATAAAATAGAGGCCCTTCTCTAGCAGTCTTTCTTCGTCCTCCGTTAAGAAAAAAGAGGTGGAAAGATTTAAAATATTAGAGTGGGGCTGATTAGACA
The DNA here is from genome assembly GCF_050575085.1 of Anarhichas minor. Lineage (NCBI taxonomy): Eukaryota > Metazoa > Chordata > Actinopteri > Perciformes > Anarhichadidae > Anarhichas > Anarhichas minor. The sequence goes on from NW_027466505.1 coordinate 731,268, forward strand.
CTCTAGGTCCCCCTATTCTTAGTTTAACTGCGACATCCACGATTTAAGGATTTTATTGGCAGTAGCTGGGGTCCAATGAATAGGATCTTTATGGTTGACCCGGAACTGGTCCTCTTCAATCCCTTTTAGGGTTCTACAATTGTCCTCCAAGAATCGGTTAAGTTCCCCCAGGAGGGTTCTGTGTTTCAACTGAAGCCGTGGGGAGAACTGGATTAGGGGAATCACAATCTCCGCTCGAGGAAAGGCTGTCCTAGCCCCTGACAGGAGTTGTTGCACCTGTTTCCTCATTGTCCCGAGCTGATTGCTCCTAAGGCAGTTGTTTAAGCCTACCGAGAGGACGACTTTCTGGGCTGTGTGGCAAGGGTCAAGCTTGCCCAGGATCTCCTTTAGATGATGTATTTGAGCCCCCGGGAAGCTATCTATCTGAATCGAGGGATATTGATGTTCTGAGATCCTAGCTAGGTTTGAATCCCCCATCACCACCACCGGTTGTTTGATCTCAAGGCTCCACTCCACCCCTTTGTAATACGTACTACCGTGGTGGGTGGTCTTTTGGGGAGTCCGGACTCGCCCCTCAAGAGGGTGACCCGTCCGTCCGGGGGGAGTCTCTCCCTCCAAGGTGGACTGACTCCCCTCCATCAGTTGTTGCGACTCCCGTAGGACCACCGCCACATTGGTGCGTGGAGCCTCGCCCTCTTCAAAACCAGGTAAGTCGCCACTCTCGTCCCCCCCAGACCCATTAAAATCCGAACTCCCTGTGATCTCGAGTTCAAAGTTGGGTTGGAACCCCAGGCTGCTATCTAGGCCACTGGTAGATGTTGCTTGGTGGATCTCCGCTAGGCAAACCTGAGGGCTCCCCGCCAATCCCAACACTGGATCAACCCGACTGGACTCCCCTAGAATGGGGATAAGTCCAGGGTCTGGGGCAGTTCTCGGAGAAACCCCCTCTGGGTGGCTATACCGATTACCACCCCCCTCCCCCTGACCAGGGTTGGTAATTCGGTTGGGGTTAGGGCTGGGCAATGGGTTGAGGTTAGGACTGGACAATGGGTTGAGGTCAGACCTGGGTAGTAGGTTGAGGTCAGGGCTAAGGCCGAGCCTGGGGTCAAGTGATAGATTGGGGTTTAAGCTGGGGCAGAAACCGAGGAGGGGAAGAGGGCCAAGGCCAGGGCCGAAGCCAATATTAGGGCCAGAGATGGAACGAGGCCCCAAGGGTGGGCGACGTGGCCCATCTGTCCGAGGTGGCCTGGGTGGTAAAGGTGTCTGCCCCCTTCTAGGTCCAGGGCCCATGCCCGGGATGGGGCCCGAGTGGTTACTCGGCCTGCCCTGGTCTGTTGGTGGCAAACTAGGCCACTCTCCCTCACTCAGCTCCCCAGCCACCGCCCCCAGTCCCCCCACCAGCGGGGGCCCCCCCACTAAAGTCGAGAGGGTGGCAATGGAGGTTTCGGTGAGGCGTCGTTTATATCTACCCCTACCGTATGCCATCGCTTTATTCCATGCCACCCTGTCGAACCCCGGGAGGTTTTCCAGGGCGAGGGCAATCACCGAATCGTAATGTTCTTTCAGGATGCTCATATTATTTCTCATCCATTGATCGGTATTAGCCCTCACCCTAGATGTTGTTGCTATGTTTGGGGACGATGGCTTAATGAATGCTGTTAGTTTGTTAACCTGTCTCAGCATGCCCACCGGGAAGTTGTCTGTCTGGTGAGTATTTCCAACTACTTCCGCATGATGTATAGCCTGAAGTAATTTGAAATACCGTTTCTCCATCCTCTCCGGCTGGTTCCCCAATGTCCCCTCCCTCTCCTCATACCCCCTTGCCCTGTTATTGTATTGGGGGGCTCTACCTCCCCTCTTCCCCCTTCTGACCACTGTGGTCCATTCCGCCATAACCCTATCAAATGTAAAATCTCGGATGTCAAGTTCAAAAGAAAGGGGGATAAAAAATTATGAAAAGCAATTTATTTTCTAAACCCACTGATCTATATTTTGTTATTCACTCCAAATGGTGGGTGAACAAGTTTATTTTGTAAACACCAGACCAGACGGACCCAGTCCAATATCTAAAAGAAATCCCGGGAATTTAACCCGCTGATTTTTGTCAGTTCATTCACCCTAAAAATCCCTTATTGCCAGGTTCTCCCACAACTGGCGGTCTAAAGAACCCTTCCTGAGGGCAGCCCGTCTAAAAAGGCACCTGTGCAGCTAGCACTGTGCAAACCACTGCAAACACGTGCAAAATATGTTTTTAAACCCTCCCAACTGGGAGGCACTCTGTGCAAAGTAAAACCTCCGCAAACCACCAAACACGTGCAATAATAAGAGCGGACTGCCAACCCTATGGGAAAGGGTTCCTCCACCAATATTATGTGAGGACCGTACAGGGACTTCTGCAAACCAGCTTTAAGAAAAGCTTTTTGTAATAAAAGAGGGTAAATGAATAAGTGTTTCTAAACACAATAGGATGGACTGAGACTGAACTCTGGTCTAAGAGAATCAGTGGGACTGATACAGTTTAAAAGGGCATAATCACACTTTAAAAGTGTTTAAAATTGGAGCTCCTAACGTTTCGGCATGTTGTGCCTTCCTCAGAGGAGAATAAGAAATGAAAAGAAAGTTGGAGGTATTTGTACCCTCCCTAGGCGGAGCAACAAGGGAGCTCCCGATAGGCTGTAGCTCCCTACAATCAGACGACCAAGTCATCTCAGCTGTTCAATATGAACACCTGGCAATCAGGGAAACACCTGTCTTAATTAGGCCCCAGAGGCCCAATCCCTATTAGGTGTAAGAAAACACCGATTTAGGGGCCCCATGACAAATAACAGAGGGAAACACAGGGTACAAACCCCAAGTAAATGAAATACACCTCTCCATGTCCCCCAAGGTGTATTATTATCCATAGATCCTTGGGTCCCTTGTCCTGGGACAAACGGGGGTCCCAAGGTGGATCAAAAAATTCACTTTACTGTGTTTCCATCTCCCCCAAATGAGTTTCTCAAAACAAAGTGAAAGCAGGTTTTATTGTGGCACTGGCAGGTTAGGTGCAAGGGGAACAAAGAAGTCTGGCTGCACTTAGGCAGCCAGAATGCACGGGCTCACAAATTTCAAGCTTTAACACATTTGTTTCTCAGAAAAGGGTTTGTATTGTATCTTTTGTTTTGTATTTGACAGGTGCCCTGGAAGAGATCTCCCCACCCTCATCCGAGGGGGTAAGTATATTATTTAGGCGACTGGCTTTAGTTAATTTGGTTCAGACCATATGGATAAACTGTGTTAAGTTTATTAATCCACTGTCTTTCTTTTGCCAGTCGCTGTCTGTCTGACCACCAGGATCCTGACTCCAACCCCATGATGAGGAGATTTTCCCTCCCATGCTGTCTGAAGTGTTCGTACAGGTGAGTAACTTTATGAGTCTTATCAATCAAGTTCAAGTGTTGCTTCAGTCTTAGGATTAAACTGTTCTTGGTTTGCCCAATATACAGTTTTTTACAAACCACGCACTCGATACAATACACCAAATTCATTGACCCTGGCTTGGTCATATGCCACACAGGTGCACTCAGGTGAGTATATTGATTTACCATGAATTTAATATTTTTAAAGTGTCTGTTGTGCTTGTCTTTTTTATGTTTTCCGCCCAAGGAGGCATGTACTAGAAGATCTTTTATGTTTTTGTTTCTTCTAAACGCTGCTATGATTTTAAAATCCACAAGGGATTCCACGTGGTCCTGTACCCTCTTAAAATTACTTTTAACCTTGGTATTCAAGGTCCTGGAGGCAGGAGAAAAGGTGGAGACAAAGGGGACCAGATGATGGTTGTTGTCCTCCTCCCCCCTGGGTTTCAGGCCTAGTTGGTAGTCCCGCTGGACGTCCACCTTGATCCCCCGGAGGAAGGTCCTACTGTACCCCCGACGTCTCAGAGCCCGGAATAGGGTTCTTGTAGCCGACTCGACATCCCCCGCTACCGTACAGATCCTACGAAACCTTATTAATTGCGATTTCACAATTCCCCGGTAGGTGTGCTTCGGGTGGTAGCTAGACTTGTGTAACAGTGCGTGTGTGTCGGTCGGCTTAAAATACACCCTCGTTCCCAGGCTCCCCTCTCCATTTTCCCTCCTAACCAAAAAAACCTCGGTATCCAAGAATTCAATTTTCTCTTGTTGTAAATTATATTTAACTGAGATAGAGGGATGGTGGTTATTAAGGATTGCAATGAAATCAAAAAACTCAGCCTTGGAATGGTTCCAAATACCGAAAATATCATCCAGGTATCTTACATAGAAACTTGGGAGTTTGCTGCATTTAGGGAAGACGGTCCGCTCCCAGTCCGCCATATAAATATTAGCGTAGGCCGGGGCGAACTTCTTCCCCATCGCAGTTCCATGGACCTGGAGATACCATTCGGAGTTAAATTCAAAATCATTTTTCACAAGGCCTAATTCCAAAAGTGTGAGGAGGGCCTCATCCGGCCTAGTGGGGTCAGGATACTTCCTAAAGATGTCTCGCACCGCTTTTAGACCCAATTGAGTCTCTATATTAGTGTACAGGGAATCAATATCCACAGAGAAAAGCATTCCACCAGGAGGCACCATGATCTGTCTAAGTTTTGTCACAAACTCATAGGTGTCCTTGATATAGCTCTCATGTTTTTGCGACAAGGGGTTAATATAATGATCAATAAATTCAGCTATCCTGTACGATTCACTCCCACAATCAGACACAATGGGTCTGCCGGGAGGGACCTGATGTGGGACCGTCCAGGTCTCTGGATCCTTATGGATCTTGGGCAAAAGGTAGAATTTGCGTGGACGTGGAGGATCCTCACCAGACAGGTAATACTTTTGTTTGGCCGTAATGATCTTTTTCTCATACAGGCATCCCACAATCTCCCGAATTTTTGTCTGAGTTTCCAGTTGCAGGGAGCAGGTTAAAGGTAAGTAGTGTGTTGTGTTCTTTAGTTGTCTGTACGCTTCAGTTAAATATTGATGTTTATCCATTATAACAATTTTTGACCCCTTGTCTGCAGGTTTAATCACTATTTCCTGGTTTGATTTTAGTTGGTCAAGTGCTTCTCTTTCTCCTGTAGATAAATTATTTTCCCTCTCCCTATTACAGTGGATCCTGTCAAGATCCCGGACATCTCGCCTGATCAGTTTTTTCAAAAGTTCTGTGGTCGAAGCCCACTCAGGTTCCCAAGTGGAGGGGTTGATGAATGGCACTCGACAGAAATCCATACTGTAATTAAAATGGTCTAGAAGCCTCAATTGTCTGTGATACCTGTGTAGGTCTCTTCGCAGTTCCTGTCTATCCACCACTAGTGGAGTTGGAATAAAATAGAGGCCCTTCTCTAGCAGTCTTTCTTCGTCCTCCGTTAAGAAAAAAGAGGTGGAAAGATTTAAAATATTAGAGTGGGGCTGATTAGACACTCTAGGTCCCCCTATTCTTAGTTTAACTGCGACATCCACGATTTAAGGATTTTATTGGCAGTAGCTGGGGTCCAATGAATAGGATCTTTATGGTTGACCCGGAACTGGTCCTCTTCAATCCCTTTTAGGGTTCTACAATTGTCCTCCAAGAATCGGTTAAGTTCCCCCAGGAGGGTTCTGTGTTTCAACTGAAGCCGTGGGGAGAACTGGATTAGGGGAATCACAATCTCCGCTCGAGGAAAGGCTGTCCTAGCCCCTGACAGGAGTTGTTGCACCTGTTTCCTCATTGTCCCGAGCTGATTGCTCCTAAGGCAGTTGTTTAAGCCTACCGAGAGGACGACTTTCTGGGCTGTGTGGCAAGGGTCAAGCTTGCCCAGGATCTCCTTTAGATGATGTATTTGAGCCCCCGGGAAGCTATCTATCTGAATCGAGGGATATTGATGTTCTGAGATCCTAGCTAGGTTTGAATCCCCCATCACCACCACCGGTTGTTTGATCTCAAGGCTCCACTCCACCCCTTTGTAATACGTACTACCGTGGTGGGTGGTCTTTTGGGGAGTCCGGACTCGCCCCTCAAGAGGGTGACCCGTCCGTCCGGGGGGAGTCTCTCCCTCCAAGGTGGACTGACTCCCCTCCATCAGTTGTTGCGACTCCCGTAGGACCACCGCCACATTGGTGCGTGGAGCCTCGCCCTCTTCAAAACCAGGTAAGTCGCCACTCTCGTCCCCCCCAGACCCATTAAAATCCGAACTCCCTGTGATCTCGAGTTCAAAGTTGGGTTGGAACCCCAGGCTGCTATCTAGGCCACTGGTAGATGTTGCTTGGTGGATCTCCGCTAGGCAAACCTGAGGGCTCCCCGCCAATCCCAACACTGGATCAACCCGACTGGACTCCCCTAGAATGGGGATAAGTCCAGGGTCTGGGGCAGTTCTCGGAGAAACCCCCTCTGGGTGGCTATACCGATTACCACCCCCCTCCCCCTGACCAGGGTTGGTAATTCGGTTGGGGTTAGGGCTGGGCAATGGGTTGAGGTTAGGACTGGACAATGGGTTGAGGTCAGACCTGGGTAGTAGGTTGAGGTCAGGGCTAAGGCCGAGCCTGGGGTCAAGTGATAGATTGGGGTTTAAGCTGGGGCAGAAACCGAGGAGGGGAAGAGGGCCAAGGCCAGGGCCGAAGCCAATATTAGGGCCAGAGATGGAACGAGGCCCCAAGGGTGGGCGACGTGGCCCATCTGTCCGAGGTGGCCTGGGTGGTAAAGGTGTCTGCCCCCTTCTAGGTCCAGGGCCCATGCCCGGGATGGGGCCCGAGTGGTTACTCGGCCTGCCCTGGTCTGTTGGTGGCAAACTAGGCCACTCTCCCTCACTCAGCTCCCCAGCCACCGCCCCCAGTCCCCCCACCAGCGGGGGCCCCCCCACTAAAGTCGAGAGGGTGGCAATGGAGGTTTCGGTGAGGCGTCGTTTATATCTACCCCTACCGTATGCCATCGCTTTATTCCATGCCACCCTGTCGAACCCCGGGAGGTTTTCCAGGGCGAGGGCAATCACCGAATCGTAATGTTCTTTCAGGATGCTCATATTATTTCTCATCCATTGATCGGTATTAGCCCTCACCCTAGATGTTGTTGCTATGTTTGGGGACGATGGCTTAATGAATGCTGTTAGTTTGTTAACCTGTCTCAGCATGCCCACCGGGAAGTTGTCTGTCTGGTGAGTATTTCCAACTACTTCCGCATGATGTATAGCCTGAAGTAATTTGAAATACCGTTTCTCCATCCTCTCCGGCTGGTTCCCCAATGTCCCCTCCCTCTCCTCATACCCCCTTGCCCTGTTATTGTATTGGGGGGCTCTACCTCCCCTCTTCCCCCTTCTGACCACTGTGGTCCATTCCGCCATAACCCTATCAAATGTAAAATCTCGGATGTCAAGTTCAAAAGAAAGGGGGATAAAAAATTATGAAAAGCAATTTATTTTCTAAACCCACTGATCTATATTTTGTTATTCACTCCAAATGGTGGGTGAACAAGTTTATTTTGTAAACACCAGACCAGACGGACCCAGTCCAATATCTAAAAGAAATCCCGGGAATTTAACCCGCTGATTTTTGTCAGTTCATTCACCCTAAAAATCCCTTATTGCCAGGTTCTCCCACAACTGGCGGTCTAAAGAACCCTTCCTGAGGGCAGCCCGTCTAAAAAGGCACCTGTGCAGCTAGCACTGTGCAAACCACTGCAAACACGTGCAAAATATGTTTTTAAACCCTCCCAACTGGGAGGCACTCTGTGCAAAGTAAAACCTCCGCAAACCACCAAACACGTGCAATAATAAGAGCGGACTGCCAACCCTATGGGAAAGGGTTCCTCCACCAATATTATGTGAGGACCGTACAGGGACTTCTGCAAACCAGCTTTAAGAAAAGCTTTTTGTAATAAAAGAGGGTAAATGAATAAGTGTTTCTAAACACAATAGGATGGACTGAGACTGAACTCTGGTCTAAGAGAATCAGTGGGACTGATACAGTTTAAAAGGGCATAATCACACTTTAAAAGTGTTTAAAATTGGAGCTCCTAACGTTTCGGCATGTTGTGCCTTCCTCAGAGGAGAATAAGAAATGAAAAGAAAGTTGGAGGTATTTGTACCCTCCCTAGGCGGAGCAACAAGGGAGCTCCCGATAGGCTGTAGCTCCCTACAATCAGACGACCAAGTCATCTCAGCTGTTCAATATGAACACCTGGCAATCAGGGAAACACCTGTCTTAATTAGGCCCCAGAGGCCCAATCCCTATTAGGTGTAAGAAAACACCGATTTAGGGGCCCCATGACAAATAACAGAGGGAAACACAGGGTACAAACCCCAAGTAAATGAAATACACCTCTCCATGTCCCCCAAGGTGTATTATTATCCATAGATCCTTGGGTCCCTTGTCCTGGGACAAACGGGGGTCCCAAGGTGGATCAAAAAATTCACTTTACTGTGTTTCCATCTCCCCCAAATGAGTTTCTCAAAACAAAGTGAAAGCAGGTTTTATTGTGGCACTGGCAGGTTAGGTGCAAGGGGAACAAAGAAGTCTGGCTGCACTTAGGCAGCCAGAATGCACGGGCTCACAAATTTCAAGCTTTAACACATTTGTTTCTCAGAAAAGGGTTTGTATTGTATCTTTTGTTTTGTATTTGACAGGTGCCCTGGAAGAGATCTCCCCACCCTCATCCGAGGGGGTAAGTATATTATTTAGGCGACTGGCTTTAGTTAATTTGGTTCAGACCATATGGATAAACTGTGTTAAGTTTATTAATCCACTGTCTTTCTTTTGCCAGTCGCTGTCTGTCTGACCACCAGGATCCTGACTCCAACCCCATGATGAGGAGATTTTCCCTCCCATGCTGTCTGAAGTGTTCGTACAGGTGAGTAACTTTATGAGTCTTATCAATCAAGTTCAAGTGTTGCTTCAGTCTTAGGATTAAACTGTTCTTGGTTTGCCCAATATACAGTTTTTTACAAACCACGCACTCGATACAATACACCAAATTCATTGACCCTGGCTTGGTCATATGCCACACAGGTGCACTCAGGTGAGTATATTGATTTACCATGAATTTAATATTTTTAAAGTGTCTGTTGTGCTTGTCTTTTTTATGTTTTCCGCCCAAGGAGGCATGTACTAGAAGATCTTTTATGTTTTTGTTTCTTCTAAACGCTGCTATGATTTTAAAATCCACAAGGGATTCCACGTGGTCCTGTACCCTCTTAAAATTACTTTTAACCTTGGTATTCAAGGTCCTGGAGGCAGGAGAAAAGGTGGAGACAAAGGGGACCAGATGATGGTTGTTGTCCTCCTCCCCCCTGGGTTTCAGGCCTAGTTGGTAGTCCCGCTGGACGTCCACCTTGATCCCCCGGAGGAAGGTCCTACTGTACCCCCGACGTCTCAGAGCCCGGAATAGGGTTCTTGTAGCCGACTCGACATCCCCCGCTACCGTACAGATCCTACGAAACCTTATTAATTGCGATTTCACAATTCCCCGGTAGGTGTGCTTCGGGTGGTAGCTAGACTTGTGTAACAGTGCGTGTGTGTCGGTCGGCTTAAAATACACCCTCGTTCCCAGGCTCCCCTCTCCATTTTCCCTCCTAACCAAAAAAACCTCGGTATCCAAGAATTCAATTTTCTCTTGTTGTAAATTATATTTAACTGAGATAGAGGGATGGTGGTTATTAAGGATTGCAATGAAATCAAAAAACTCAGCCTTGGAATGGTTCCAAATACCGAAAATATCATCCAGGTATCTTACATAGAAACTTGGGAGTTTGCTGCATTTAGGGAAGACGGTCCGCTCCCAGTCCGCCATATAAATATTAGCGTAGGCCGGGGCGAACTTCTTCCCCATCGCAGTTCCATGGACCTGGAGATACCATTCGGAGTTAAATTCAAAATCATTTTTCACAAGGCCTAATTCCAAAAGTGTGAGGAGGGCCTCATCCGGCCTAGTGGGGTCAGGATACTTCCTAAAGATGTCTCGCACCGCTTTTAGACCCAATTGAGTCTCTATATTAGTGTACAGGGAATCAATATCCACAGAGAAAAGCATTCCACCAGGAGGCACCATGATCTGTCTAAGTTTTGTCACAAACTCATAGGTGTCCTTGATATAGCTCTCATGTTTTTGCGACAAGGGGTTAATATAATGATCAATAAATTCAGCTATCCTGTACGATTCACTCCCACAATCAGACACAATGGGTCTGCCGGGAGGGACCTGATGTGGGACCGTCCAGGTCTCTGGATCCTTATGGATCTTGGGCAAAAGGTAGAATTTGCGTGGACGTGGAGGATCCTCACCAGACAGGTAATACTTTTGTTTGGCCGTAATGATCTTTTTCTCATACAGGCATCCCACAATCTCCCGAATTTTTGTCTGAGTTTCCAGTTGCAGGGAGCAGGTTAAAGGTAAGTAGTGTGTTGTGTTCTTTAGTTGTCTGTACGCTTCAGTTAAATATTGATGTTTATCCATTATAACAATTTTTGACCCCTTGTCTGCAGGTTTAATCACTATTTCCTGGTTTGATTTTAGTTGGTCAAGTGCTTCTCTTTCTCCTGTAGATAAATTATTTTCCCTCTCCCTATTACAGTGGATCCTGTCAAGATCCCGGACATCTCGCCTGATCAGTTTTTTCAAAAGTTCTGTGGTCGAAGCCCACTCAGGTTCCCAAGTGGAGGGGTTGATGAATGGCACTCGACAGAAATCCATACTGTAATTAAAATGGTCTAGAAGCCTCAATTGTCTGTGATACCTGTGTAGGTCTCTTCGCAGTTCCTGTCTATCCACCACTAGTGGAGTTGGAATAAAATAGAGGCCCTTCTCTAGCAGTCTTTCTTCGTCCTCCGTTAAGAAAAAAGAGGTGGAAAGATTTAAAATATTAGAGTGGGGCTGATTAGACACTCTAGGTCCCCCTATTCTTAGTTTAACTGCGACATCCACGATTTAAGGATTTTATTGGCAGTAGCTGGGGTCCAATGAATAGGATCTTTATGGTTGACCCGGAACTGGTCCTCTTCAATCCCTTTTAGGGTTCTACAATTGTCCTCCAAGAATCGGTTAAGTTCCCCCAGGAGGGTTCTGTGTTTCAACTGAAGCCGTGGGGAGAACTGGATTAGGGGAATCACAATCTCCGCTCGAGGAAAGGCTGTCCTAGCCCCTGACAGGAGTTGTTGCACCTGTTTCCTCATTGTCCCGAGCTGATTGCTCCTAAGGCAGTTGTTTAAGCCTACCGAGAGGACGACTTTCTGGGCTGTGTGGCAAGGGTCAAGCTTGCCCAGGATCTCCTTTAGATGATGTATTTGAGCCCCCGGGAAGCTATCTATCTGAATCGAGGGATATTGATGTTCTGAGATCCTAGCTAGGTTTGAATCCCCCATCACCACCACCGGTTGTTTGATCTCAAGGCTCCACTCCACCCCTTTGTAATACGTACTACCGTGGTGGGTGGTCTTTTGGGGAGTCCGGACTCGCCCCTCAAGAGGGTGACCCGTCCGTCCGGGGGGAGTCTCTCCCTCCAAGGTGGACTGACTCCCCTCCATCAGTTGTTGCGACTCCCGTAGGACCACCGCCACATTGGTGCGTGGAGCCTCGCCCTCTTCAAAACCAGGTAAGTCGCCACTCTCGTCCCCCCCAGACCCATTAAAATCCGAACTCCCTGTGATCTCGAGTTCAAAGTTGGGTTGGAACCCCAGGCTGCTATCTAGGCCACTGGTAGATGTTGCTTGGTGGATCTCCGCTAGGCAAACCTGAGGGCTCCCCGCCAATCCCAACACTGGATCAACCCGACTGGACTCCCCTAGAATGGGGATAAGTCCAGGGTCTGGGGCAGTTCTCGGAGAAACCCCCTCTGGGTGGCTATACCGATTACCACCCCCCTCCCCCTGACCAGGGTTGGTAATTCGGTTGGGGTTAGGGCTGGGCAATGGGTTGAGGTTAGGACTGGACAATGGGTTGAGGTCAGACCTGGGTAGTAGGTTGAGGTCAGGGCTAAGGCCGAGCCTGGGGTCAAGTGATAGATTGGGGTTTAAGCTGGGGCAGAAACCGAGGAGGGGAAGAGGGCCAAGGCCAGGGCCGAAGCCAATATTAGGGCCAGAGATGGAACGAGGCCCCAAGGGTGGGCGACGTGGCCCATCTGTCCGAGGTGGCCTGGGTGGTAAAGGTGTCTGCCCCCTTCTAGGTCCAGGGCCCATGCCCGGGATGGGGCCCGAGTGGTTACTCGGCCTGCCCTGGTCTGTTGGTGGCAAACTAGGCCACTCTCCCTCACTCAGCTCCCCAGCCACCGCCCCCAGTCCCCCCACCAGCGGGGGCCCCCCCACTAAAGTCGAGAGGGTGGCAATGGAGGTTTCGGTGAGGCGTCGTTTATATCTACCCCTACCGTATGCCATCGCTTTATTCCATGCCACCCTGTCGAACCCCGGGAGGTTTTCCAGGGCGAGGGCAATCACCGAATCGTAATGTTCTTTCAGGATGCTCATATTATTTCTCATCCATTGATCGGTATTAGCCCTCACCCTAGATGTTGTTGCTATGTTTGGGGACGATGGCTTAATGAATGCTGTTAGTTTGTTAACCTGTCTCAGCATGCCCACCGGGAAGTTGTCTGTCTGGTGAGTATTTCCAACTACTTCCGCATGATGTATAGCCTGAAGTAATTTGAAATACCGTTTCTCCATCCTCTCCGGCTGGTTCCCCAATGTCCCCTCCCTCTCCTCATACCCCCTTGCCCTGTTATTGTATTGGGGGGCTCTACCTCCCCTCTTCCCCCTTCTGGCCACTGTGGTCCATTCCGCCATAACCCTATCAAATGTAAAATCTCGGATGTCAAGTTCAAAAGAAAGGGGGATAAAAAATTATGAAAAGCAATTTATTTTCTAAACCCACTGATCTATATTTTGTTATTCACTCCAAATGGTGGGTGAACAAGTTTATTTTGTAAACACCAGACCAGACGGACCCAGTCCAATATCTAAAAGAAATCCCGGGAATTTAACCCGCTGATTTTTGTCAGTTCATTCACCCTAAAAATCCCTTATTGCCAGGTTCTCCCACAACTGGCGGTCTAAAGAACCCTTCCTGAGGGCAGCCCGTCTAAAAAGGCACCTGTGCAGCTAGCACTGTGCAAACCACTGCAAACACGTGCAAAATATGTTTTTAAACCCTCCCAACTGGGAGGCACTCTGTGCAAAGTAAAACCTCCGCAAACCACCAAACACGTGCAATAATAAGAGCGGACTGCCAACCCTATGGGAAAGGGTTCCTCCACCAATATTATGTGAGGACCGTACAGGGACTTCTGCAAACCAGCTTTAAGAAAAGCTTTTTGTAATAAAAGAGGGTAAATGAATAAGTGTTTCTAAACACAATAGGATGGACTGAGACTGAACTCTGGTCTAAGAGAATCAGTGGGACTGATACAGTTTAAAAGGGCATAATCACACTTTAAAAGTGTTTAAAATTGGAGCTCCTAACGTTTCGGCATGTTGTGCCTTCCTCAGAGGAGAATAAGAAATGAAAAGAAAGTTGGAGGTATTTGTACCCTCCCTAGGCGGAGCAACAAGGGAGCTCCCGATAGGCTGTAGCTCCCTACAATCAGACGACCAAGTCATCTCAGCTGTTCAATATGAACACCTGGCAATCAGGGAAACACCTGTCTTAATTAGGCCCCAGAGGCCCAATCCCTATTAGGTGTAAGAAAACACCGATTTAGGGGCCCCATGACAAATAACAGAGGGAAACACAGGGTACAAACCCCAAGTAAATGAAATACACCTCTCCATGTCCCCCAAGGTGTATTATTATCCATAGATCCTTGGGTCCCTTGTCCTGGGACAAACGGGGGTCCCAAGGTGGATCAAAAAATTCACTTTACTGTGTTTCCATCTCCCCCAAATGAGTTTCTCAAAACAAAGTGAAAGCAGGTTTTATTGTGGCACTGGCAGGTTAGGTGCAAGGGGAACAAAGAAGTCTGGCTGCACTTAGGCAGCCAGAATGCACGGGCTCACAAATTTCAAGCTTTAACACATTTGTTTCTCAGAAAAGGGTTTGTATTGTATCTTTTGTTTTGTATTTGACAGGTGCCCTGGAAGAGATCTCCCCACCCTCATCCGAGGGGGTAAGTATATTATTTAGGCGACTGGCTTTAGTTAATTTGGTTCAGACCATATGGATAAACTGTGTTAAGTTTATTAATCCACTGTCTTTCTTTTGCCAGTCGCTGTCTGTCTGACCACCAGGATCCTGACTCCAACCCCATGATGAGGAGATTTTCCCTCCCATGCTGTCTGAAGTGTTCGTACAGGTGAGTAACTTTATGAGTCTTATCAATCAAGTTCAAGTGTTGCTTCAGTCTTAGGATTAAACTGTTCTTGGTTTGCCCAATATACAGTTTTTTACAAACCACGCACTCGATACAATACACCAAATTCATTGACCCTGGCTTGGTCATATGCCACACAGGTGCACTCAGGTGAGTATATTGATTTACCATGAATTTAATATTTTTAAAGTGTCTGTTGTGCTTGTCTTTTTTATGTTTTCCGCCCAAGGAGGCATGTACTAGAAGATCTTTTATGTTTTTGTTTCTTCTAAACGCTGCTATGATTTTAAAATCCACAAGGGATTCCACGTGGTCCTGTACCCTCTTAAAATTACTTTTAACCTTGGTATTCAAGGTCCTGGAGGCAGGAGAAAAGGTGGAGACAAAGGGGACCAGATGATGGTTGTTGTCCTC
>NW_027466506.1:0-37500 GCF_050575085.1 Anarhichas minor
TGGTGCACTTACTTAAACTAATTGTCCCCATAAACCTGCCTCCACAGGAGGGGGATAAGACTGTTATTAATTTAACAAAAAACTTTAAGTTAACTGCACCACAATTTGCTCTGCTTAACAAAGGCTTGAACTTTATCCCCACAAAGGGCACAAACAAAGACATTAAGGAACAAAGCCGTTATGATACTCAGCAATACCATAGGAAGCTGAAACTGGCAGCTTATTATGAACATGCAAAAGACTCTGAACCGCTGCCTTTCATTCAGAAATCAGTCTGGACTCCCCCCCAGGGACAAACACCCAGTGAAATCACGGCTCTCATCAAGGCGGATCTTCAATATTTGGATGCTGAGTTTAGGGTCCATCGTGTACCACCAAACCTGAGTACTGAAGAGGTTAGAGCACTGACAGAACTGAACAGTAACAAACACATCATCATCAAGCCAGCTGATAAAGGCAGTGCTATGGTCATTATGGACAGAGAACAGTATGTATGGGAGGGTTATCGACAACTCAACGACCCCAAATACTACACTAAATTGACCAAACCTATTTATCCAGAAACGATTCCAATCATGAACAAAATTATCCAAACTCTCTATGAGAAAAGGTTTATTAAGGCAAAACAAAAATATTATTTAATGGGCAACTCGGAACCCAGAGCCAGATTATTTTACATGCTGCCCAAAATCCACAAGGATCCAACTAAGTGGAGCAAACCACATGAAATCCCTCCAGGTAGACCCATTGTGTCTGACTGCAGCAGTGAAACATATTACACTGCAGAATACCTGGACTTCTTCCTCAATCCTCTCTCGACCACACACCCCAGTTACATTAAGGACACGTACCACTTTATCAACATAGTAAAAAAACTGCACATTCCTGACAACTCCATTCTTTTTACAATTGACATAGACAGTCTATATACAAATATTGACTTCAAAGAAGGCATGCAAGCCATAAAAAATGCATTTCGGAAACACCCAAACAAAAAAAGACCAGAAAAAGAATTATTACAGTTATTAGAGATTAATTTGACCAAAAATGACTTCACATTTAATGGAGAATTTTTCCTGCAAATTAAAGGTACAGCTATGGGGAAGAAATTTGCTCCCGCATATGCAAACATCTTTATGGCTGAATGGGAGGAGTCAGCCCTAAAAACATGTCCTAAAAAACCTCTGTACTACTACAGGTTTTTAGATGACATCTGGGGGGTGTGGCCTCATACGAGAGAGGACTTTGACACATTTTTGAACACGCTGAATAATCACAGTGAATCAATCAAGCTAAAATCAACCAGCAGTTTGACCTCTGTCGATTTCTTGGACACCACCACTTTTAAGAACGACAGGTTCAAGGAGACCCACACACTAGCGATCAAAGTGTTCTTTAAAGAGACAGACACCCACGCTCTGCTCTATAAAACTAGCTTCCACCCAAAGCACACCTATGCAGGCTTGATTAAGTCACAATTGTTGAGGTTTCACAGAATTTGCACTGAAGAGGAAGATTTTAATTCGGCAGTCAGAGTGCTGTTTCGAGCTTTGTCCACCAGAGGGTACTCTAGGACCTTCCTTAGAAAATGCAGAAGGTCATTTCAGCAAACTAGACCACCAGTAGTAACTTGTAACCTTCCATTTGTGACGACATTTTCCCCGTCAACTGTTGAACTAATTAGACAAAGTAAGAGGAACTTTCAAAAACACATTACAGGAACATCAACATTACAAAACTATAGCATTATTGCTGCATTCAGGAAAAACAAGAATTTACAGGATCTCCTGGTAAAAGCGAAAATTAAACCCCTCTTTGACCCTAAAACCAGAGTACAGGGCCAGTATTTTAAACACCAAAACTGGTTCACTAATCGGTACACAAAAGAGGTCTTTCAGACAATGACCCGTGGCAGTCTAAAGTCCAAAAATTGTATATATCTGATTTCTTGTAAAAAGTGTGGTTTACAGTATGTGGGTGAAACGGGGAACACCATTTCTACTCGATTCACTCAACACAAATACAACATACTGAAGAGGAAAAAGATGGAGACACCTTTTGTGAAACACTTCCTATTACATGGATGGAAATCTGTTTTAACGACTGTCATTGAGTGTAACCCCAGGTGGAACATTTCCCAGAGGAAAAGGGCTGAAAGGATCTGGATTGCCAGACTGGATACAAGACATCCTAAAGGCTTGAATGAGAGGTAGGTGCTTCAGGATGTGAGGTAGTGATGGACAGTGCACAGATCACCTTGCTGGCTTCCAGCATAGTGATCACAATCCCCTAACACCTAACCAGCCCGTGCCTCCTGCCTCATATCTCTGTTGCTCTGCTCCTCTCATGTAGCCTGCCCTGCTTTCTTGCCCTAATCTCAACCACTCCCTCTCCTCGCCTAAACCTAACTATTCGACCCCCTGCCTAAACCTAACCATTCGACCCCCCGCCTAAGCCTAACCATTCGGCCAACGCCTAAACCTAACCATTCGACCCCCCCGCCTAAACCTAACCATTCGGCCCTCCCGCCTAAGCCTAACCATTCGGCTCCCGCCTGGACCTGACCGTTCGTATATGTACACATGTGTGTATATATATATGTATATGTATGTGTATATATATGTGTGTAGGTATGTATGTGTATGCAGGTGGGTGTATGGGCATATTTACGTGTGTGTGTGTGTTTATGGCGGCTCATGTAGCATGTCTGACTGGGCCTGATCGGGCACTCAGTACTACATAGAGTGGAACACACTGGAACGTCCAGATGCATGTACATGCAGGTTTGGTTTTGGAGCAGTCCATGTGGCATCACTTCCCAGACCGCAGGAGGTGGGCGGTGACAAATGGATGGAGGACGGCACGGCTTCAGGTCGAAGATGTTTCTGCGGACAAATGGATGTGGGAGTACATTTGAAACAATTCGTAAAACATGACTCATCAGATCTCAATGGACAATCAGTTAGGCATCAAACATGCCACGGTTTAATGTCTAAAGTGTATGCGCATATGTGTATGATAATAGTTGTGTGCACTTGAAACAGGGCATATAACATGACTCATCAGATCTCACTGGACAATCAGTTAGGCATCAAACATGCCACGGGGTAATGTCTAAAGTGTATGCGCATATGTGTATGAGAATAATTGGGTGCACTTGAAACAATTCATATAACATGACTCATCAGATCTCACTGGACAATCAGTTAGGCATCAAACATGCCACGGTGTAATGTCTAAAGGGTATACATATGTGTATGATAATAGCTGTGTGCATTTGAAAAAGTGCATACAACATGACTCATCAGATCTCACTGGACAATCAGTTAGGCATCAAACATGCCACGGTTTAATGTCTAAAGTGTATGCATATGTGTATGATAATAGCTGTGTGCATTTGAAACAAGTGCATATAACATGACTCATCAGATCTCACTGGACAATCAGTTAGGCATCAAACATGCCACGGTGTAATGTCTAAAGTGTATACATATGTGTATGATAATAGCTGTGTGCATTTGAAACCAGTGCATATAACATGACTCATCAGATCTCACTGGACAATCAGTTAGGCATCAAACATGCCACGGTTCAATGCATAAAGTGTATACATATGTGTATGATAATAGTTGTGTACATTTGAAACAGTGCAGAGAACATGACTCATCAGATCTCACTGGACAATCAGTTAGGCATCAAACATGCCACGGTGTAATGTCTAAAGTGTATGCATATGTGTATGATAATAGCTGTGTGCATTTGAAAAAGTGCATATAACATGACTCATCAGATCTCACTGGACAATCAGTTAGGCATCAAACATGCCACGGTTCAATGTCTAAAGTGTATGCGCATATGTGTATGAGAATAATTGGGTGCACTTGAAACAATTCATATAACATGACTCATCAGATCTCACTGGACAATCAGTTAGGCATCAAACATGCCACGGTTTAATGCATAAAGTGTATACATATGTGTATGAGAATAGCTGTGTGCATTTGAAACAAGTGCATATAACATGACTCATCAGATCTCACGGGACAATCAGTTAGGCATCAAACATGCCACGGTTTAATGCATAAAGTGTATACATATGTGTATGATAATAGTTGTGTACATTTGAAACAGTGCAGAGAACATGACTCATCAGATCTCACTGGACAATCAGTTAGGCATCAAATATGTCATGGCTGCTTAGTCAGATGGCCTACTGATTGGTCCTTGGAACAAAATGGCTGAGCCCAGGGGCGCCAGACCATAGGAACTTCGCATCACAGCCCATCCTCCCTTTTCCACAACATGGCCGATGCTACAACAGCGTCCGACATCGTTCCGTAACTATACAGTTATTCTACAAAGAACAAGTAGCCTGAAGAAGGTTCTTCTTAGAACCGAAACGTCGCGATTAATTTACTTGTTCAAAATATGGTTCACCTGAACAGAAAATAAAAGGTAAAACAACTCTTGTAAACTTTTTTCTGAGCCACATGCTAACGAGGCTAAGCTAAGCTAACCTAGCCTCACCATGTTCCACCACGGCCGTGACCGCGGCGAGGAGTGGACGGTTGTCAACTACGGGAGAGGCCGCAGACAGCGGAGCCAGCGCCCGAGGTCACCCACCAGACCTGCGTCCCCTCGCCGACGTCGGGACCCTTCATACAACCACCACAGGTACCCAGCAGACGGCCGCAGCCGCGGGGATCCATCAGACGTCGGTCACCGCGAGGATCCATCAGATGTCCGCCGCCGCCGCGGGTATCCATCAGACGTTCGTCACCGCGAGGATCCATCAGACGTCGTCCGCCGCCGCGGGGATCCATCAGACGTCCGCCGCCGCGGATATACAGCGGATGTCCGCCGCAGGTATCCAGCGGACATCCGCCGGAGGGATCCATCAGACGTCCGCCGCAGACATCCATCGGACGTCCGCCATCACGGGCATCCATCGGACGTCCACCACCGCAGGGATCCATCAGATGTCCCCCGCAGGTGTCCACCAGACGTCCGCCGGAGGGATCCATCAGACGGCCGCCGCAGGACGTATGCCTCCGTCACGAGGACCGGACTCGGACCCGACGGGGACCGCCCTTCTCGGCGCCGTAACTATAATGGCAGAGAAGCAAACTATAAGACACAATTCGTGGACCGCAGGACCGTCCAGAGACCGGCGGAGTACCGGTCCAACATGCCACGTAATAAACGTAAGATCGACCACACACACAACACAGGTCAGCAACAGCTACAACACAATGAAAGCCATCAGAATAGACCCAGATCCGATGATCCAGACTTTGGGCTTAAATGCCGCATTCTACACAGAGTGATTAAAACAGCGCATCACCTCACAAATGTGAGTGCAGACCAGCCGCCCCGCACAATTAACAGAGTGATTAATCAGCTATCCACGCTAATTAAACCCGCGGTACCGAATGCCGACACCCAGAGGCTAATTGAAGGAAATGCTAAAAACTGGGCCCACACCACACTGATTATACTTCAGGACCATTATGAAAACGTCATAAAGAGTGAGATAGATAAACTTTATAAACTCTCACCTCACGATTGGAGCGGCCCCTTTGAAGTAGCCTCAGCCTGGGCGAAGAGAAACCTCGGTAGCAGATTAGCACCCGACACACTGGCCGAGGCTAGAGGCGTTGTTGGGGAGACACTTCTCATCCTGCATGCGGGGGACAGTCCTTCACCGACGACCAGAACTGCAGCGGTCCAAAATGGCACCGGGCTGCACCCAGAGCTACAGGCTCCACCTAACGGAGCTACAAATGCGTCGGTGGCTGACGTCACACGCTCAGTCACAGCGGAGGTACATGGGGCACCAACCAACACGGTTCCTCTGACGCCCGTTACACCACCACACAGAGTGGTCCCATCCGTCCAGGAAACACAGGCCCTTAGTAGACCTGCAGACAGCCTAACACAAGGGACTGACATGGTTCTGGACACTACTCCGATGCCCCTGTCAGACATTTGGCCCCTCTCACAACATAGTGAGAACACACAAAACATAGTTCCACCTACACCGACTCCTCAACAGCTCCATCCACAATCACAAAGACCACTAAGACTGTTTACCAGGAGGACAGCTAGTCCACGAGAGGCCCCCCCGGCCCCCCTGCTTCTTCTTCGGGCCCCCCCACACCACAATGGATGTGTGGCTTCCATAACGAGCTCCATCATGGAGCTCTCACAGCAGGAGCTGGATCCACTAGTGGATGAGGAAGACGGAGAGCCGCACCCTCCTGTTCCAGACAGCGTGCAGTCCACCAGACCGACGACCGGCAGTCTTCAAACAGCGGTGCAGACTCGACTGGATTCGACTCCAAGAGGGACGGTCATCACACCACAGTCACTGATGTTACACCGACCTACGAAACATCTCACCACTTCGAGAAAGTTGCAAGATTGGAGCCTCACGGTTGGCAAAAAATGGCTAATCATGGGTGACTCAAATACCAACAGATTCCCACCACACAACAATCCAGATCTACAAATTGACGCCTTCCCAGGTGCCACCTTCAGAAACGCAGAAGAGCTACTGGACAAAGCCAGATCCACAGCCACGGTGGAAAAAATCATCCTGGCCTTTGGCCTAAACAACCGTGTCCAAAAGACCAAAGAGACAGCTATCAAACAGCTGCAGAGAGCGCTTAAGTTGGCCCAAGAGAAGTTTCCGTGGGCGGAAATTTTCATTCCACAGATCAACTTCTCCCCCAATCTTCCAACGAGAGAGAAAATGCGTCTCACACACCTGAACGCGTACATCTCTGACCTGGGTGAGTATATTCCGTCTCTACCAAGCACTGACTTTAAAACAGGACCAGATAACCTGCACTGGACTTATGACACAGCTCAGCGCATGCTGGACCACTGGTGCACTTACTTAAACTAATTGTCCCCATAAACCTGCCTCCACAGGAGGGGGATAAGACTGTTATTAATTTAACAAAAAACTTTAAGTTAACTGCACCACAATTTGCTCTGCTTAACAAAGGCTTGAACTTTATCCCCACAAAGGGCACAAACAAAGACATTAAGGAACAAAGCCGTTATGATACTCAGCAATACCATAGGAAGCTGAAACTGGCAGCTTATTATGAACATGCAAAAGACTCTGAACCGCTGCCTTTCATTCAGAAATCAGTCTGGACTCCCCCCCAGGGACAAACACCCAGTGAAATCACGGCTCTCATCAAGGCGGATCTTCAATATTTGGATGCTGAGTTTAGGGTCCATCGTGTACCACCAAACCTGAGTACTGAAGAGGTTAGAGCACTGACAGAACTGAACAGTAACAAACACATCATCATCAAGCCAGCTGATAAAGGCAGTGCTATGGTCATTATGGACAGAGAACAGTATGTATGGGAGGGTTATCGACAACTCAACGACCCCAAATACTACACTAAATTGACCAAACCTATTTATCCAGAAACGATTCCAATCATGAACAAAATTATCCAAACTCTCTATGAGAAAAGGTTTATTAAGGCAAAACAAAAATATTATTTAATGGGCAACTCGGAACCCAGAGCCAGATTATTTTACATGCTGCCCAAAATCCACAAGGATCCAACTAAGTGGAGCAAACCACATGAAATCCCTCCAGGTAGACCCATTGTGTCTGACTGCAGCAGTGAAACATATTACACTGCAGAATACCTGGACTTCTTCCTCAATCCTCTCTCGACCACACACCCCAGTTACATTAAGGACACGTACCACTTTATCAACATAGTAAAAAAACTGCACATTCCTGACAACTCCATTCTTTTTACAATTGACATAGACAGTCTATATACAAATATTGACTTCAAAGAAGGCATGCAAGCCATAAAAAATGCATTTCGGAAACACCCAAACAAAAAAAGACCAGAAAAAGAATTATTACAGTTATTAGAGATTAATTTGACCAAAAATGACTTCACATTTAATGGAGAATTTTTCCTGCAAATTAAAGGTACAGCTATGGGGAAGAAATTTGCTCCCGCATATGCAAACATCTTTATGGCTGAATGGGAGGAGTCAGCCCTAAAAACATGTCCTAAAAAACCTCTGTACTACTACAGGTTTTTAGATGACATCTGGGGGGTGTGGCCTCATACGAGAGAGGACTTTGACACATTTTTGAACACGCTGAATAATCACAGTGAATCAATCAAGCTAAAATCAACCAGCAGTTTGACCTCTGTCGATTTCTTGGACACCACCACTTTTAAGAACGACAGGTTCAAGGAGACCCACACACTAGCGATCAAAGTGTTCTTTAAAGAGACAGACACCCACGCTCTGCTCTATAAAACTAGCTTCCACCCAAAGCACACCTATGCAGGCTTGATTAAGTCACAATTGTTGAGGTTTCACAGAATTTGCACTGAAGAGGAAGATTTTAATTCGGCAGTCAGAGTGCTGTTTCGAGCTTTGTCCACCAGAGGGTACTCTAGGACCTTCCTTAGAAAATGCAGAAGGTCATTTCAGCAAACTAGACCACCAGTAGTAACTTGTAACCTTCCATTTGTGACGACATTTTCCCCGTCAACTGTTGAACTAATTAGACAAAGTAAGAGGAACTTTCAAAAACACATTACAGGAACATCAACATTACAAAACTATAGCATTATTGCTGCATTCAGGAAAAACAAGAATTTACAGGATCTCCTGGTAAAAGCGAAAATTAAACCCCTCTTTGACCCTAAAACCAGAGTACAGGGCCAGTATTTTAAACACCAAAACTGGTTCACTAATCGGTACACAAAAGAGGTCTTTCAGACAATGACCCGTGGCAGTCTAAAGTCCAAAAATTGTATATATCTGATTTCTTGTAAAAAGTGTGGTTTACAGTATGTGGGTGAAACGGGGAACACCATTTCTACTCGATTCACTCAACACAAATACAACATACTGAAGAGGAAAAAGATGGAGACACCTTTTGTGAAACACTTCCTATTACATGGATGGAAATCTGTTTTAACGACTGTCATTGAGTGTAACCCCAGGTGGAACATTTCCCAGAGGAAAAGGGCTGAAAGGATCTGGATTGCCAGACTGGATACAAGACATCCTAAAGGCTTGAATGAGAGGTAGGTGCTTCAGGATGTGAGGTAGTGATGGACAGTGCACAGATCACCTTGCTGGCTTCCAGCATAGTGATCACAATCCCCTAACACCTAACCAGCCCGTGCCTCCTGCCTCATATCTCTGTTGCTCTGCTCCTCTCATGTAGCCTGCCCTGCTTTCTTGCCCTAATCTCAACCACTCCCTCTCCTCGCCTAAACCTAACTATTCGACCCCCTGCCTAAACCTAACCATTCGACCCCCCGCCTAAGCCTAACCATTCGGCCAACGCCTAAACCTAACCATTCGACCCCCCCGCCTAAACCTAACCATTCGGCCCTCCCGCCTAAGCCTAACCATTCGGCTCCCGCCTGGACCTGACCGTTCGTATATGTACACATGTGTGTATATATATATGTATATGTATGTGTATATATATGTGTGTAGGTATGTATGTGTATGCAGGTGGGTGTATGGGCATATTTACGTGTGTGTGTGTGTTTATGGCGGCTCATGTAGCATGTCTGACTGGGCCTGATCGGGCACTCAGTACTACATAGAGTGGAACACACTGGAACGTCCAGATGCATGTACATGCAGGTTTGGTTTTGGAGCAGTCCATGTGGCATCACTTCCCAGACCGCAGGAGGTGGGCGGTGACAAATGGATGGAGGACGGCACGGCTTCAGGTCGAAGATGTTTCTGCGGACAAATGGATGTGGGAGTACATTTGAAACAATTCGTAAAACATGACTCATCAGATCTCAATGGACAATCAGTTAGGCATCAAACATGCCACGGTTTAATGTCTAAAGTGTATGCGCATATGTGTATGATAATAGTTGTGTGCACTTGAAACAGGGCATATAACATGACTCATCAGATCTCACTGGACAATCAGTTAGGCATCAAACATGCCACGGGGTAATGTCTAAAGTGTATGCGCATATGTGTATGAGAATAATTGGGTGCACTTGAAACAATTCATATAACATGACTCATCAGATCTCACTGGACAATCAGTTAGGCATCAAACATGCCACGGTGTAATGTCTAAAGGGTATACATATGTGTATGATAATAGCTGTGTGCATTTGAAAAAGTGCATACAACATGACTCATCAGATCTCACTGGACAATCAGTTAGGCATCAAACATGCCACGGTTTAATGTCTAAAGTGTATGCATATGTGTATGATAATAGCTGTGTGCATTTGAAACAAGTGCATATAACATGACTCATCAGATCTCACTGGACAATCAGTTAGGCATCAAACATGCCACGGTGTAATGTCTAAAGTGTATACATATGTGTATGATAATAGCTGTGTGCATTTGAAACCAGTGCATATAACATGACTCATCAGATCTCACTGGACAATCAGTTAGGCATCAAACATGCCACGGTTCAATGCATAAAGTGTATACATATGTGTATGATAATAGTTGTGTACATTTGAAACAGTGCAGAGAACATGACTCATCAGATCTCACTGGACAATCAGTTAGGCATCAAACATGCCACGGTGTAATGTCTAAAGTGTATGCATATGTGTATGATAATAGCTGTGTGCATTTGAAAAAGTGCATATAACATGACTCATCAGATCTCACTGGACAATCAGTTAGGCATCAAACATGCCACGGTTCAATGTCTAAAGTGTATGCGCATATGTGTATGAGAATAATTGGGTGCACTTGAAACAATTCATATAACATGACTCATCAGATCTCACTGGACAATCAGTTAGGCATCAAACATGCCACGGTTTAATGCATAAAGTGTATACATATGTGTATGAGAATAGCTGTGTGCATTTGAAACAAGTGCATATAACATGACTCATCAGATCTCACGGGACAATCAGTTAGGCATCAAACATGCCACGGTTTAATGCATAAAGTGTATACATATGTGTATGATAATAGTTGTGTACATTTGAAACAGTGCAGAGAACATGACTCATCAGATCTCACTGGACAATCAGTTAGGCATCAAATATGTCATGGCTGCTTAGTCAGATGGCCTACTGATTGGTCCTTGGAACAAAATGGCTGAGCCCAGGGGCGCCAGACCATAGGAACTTCGCATCACAGCCCATCCTCCCTTTTCCACAACATGGCCGATGCTACAACAGCGTCCGACATCGTTCCGTAACTATACAGTTATTCTACAAAGAACAAGTAGCCTGAAGAAGGTTCTTCTTAGAACCGAAACGTCGCGATTAATTTACTTGTTCAAAATATGGTTCACCTGAACAGAAAATAAAAGGTAAAACAACTCTTGTAAACTTTTTTCTGAGCCACATGCTAACGAGGCTAAGCTAAGCTAACCTAGCCTCACCATGTTCCACCACGGCCGTGACCGCGGCGAGGAGTGGACGGTTGTCAACTACGGGAGAGGCCGCAGACAGCGGAGCCAGCGCCCGAGGTCACCCACCAGACCTGCGTCCCCTCGCCGACGTCGGGACCCTTCATACAACCACCACAGGTACCCAGCAGACGGCCGCAGCCGCGGGGATCCATCAGACGTCGGTCACCGCGAGGATCCATCAGATGTCCGCCGCCGCCGCGGGTATCCATCAGACGTTCGTCACCGCGAGGATCCATCAGACGTCGTCCGCCGCCGCGGGGATCCATCAGACGTCCGCCGCCGCGGATATACAGCGGATGTCCGCCGCAGGTATCCAGCGGACATCCGCCGGAGGGATCCATCAGACGTCCGCCGCAGACATCCATCGGACGTCCGCCATCACGGGCATCCATCGGACGTCCACCACCGCAGGGATCCATCAGATGTCCCCCGCAGGTGTCCACCAGACGTCCGCCGGAGGGATCCATCAGACGGCCGCCGCAGGACGTATGCCTCCGTCACGAGGACCGGACTCGGACCCGACGGGGACCGCCCTTCTCGGCGCCGTAACTATAATGGCAGAGAAGCAAACTATAAGACACAATTCGTGGACCGCAGGACCGTCCAGAGACCGGCGGAGTACCGGTCCAACATGCCACGTAATAAACGTAAGATCGACCACACACACAACACAGGTCAGCAACAGCTACAACACAATGAAAGCCATCAGAATAGACCCAGATCCGATGATCCAGACTTTGGGCTTAAATGCCGCATTCTACACAGAGTGATTAAAACAGCGCATCACCTCACAAATGTGAGTGCAGACCAGCCGCCCCGCACAATTAACAGAGTGATTAATCAGCTATCCACGCTAATTAAACCCGCGGTACCGAATGCCGACACCCAGAGGCTAATTGAAGGAAATGCTAAAAACTGGGCCCACACCACACTGATTATACTTCAGGACCATTATGAAAACGTCATAAAGAGTGAGATAGATAAACTTTATAAACTCTCACCTCACGATTGGAGCGGCCCCTTTGAAGTAGCCTCAGCCTGGGCGAAGAGAAACCTCGGTAGCAGATTAGCACCCGACACACTGGCCGAGGCTAGAGGCGTTGTTGGGGAGACACTTCTCATCCTGCATGCGGGGGACAGTCCTTCACCGACGACCAGAACTGCAGCGGTCCAAAATGGCACCGGGCTGCACCCAGAGCTACAGGCTCCACCTAACGGAGCTACAAATGCGTCGGTGGCTGACGTCACACGCTCAGTCACAGCGGAGGTACATGGGGCACCAACCAACACGGTTCCTCTGACGCCCGTTACACCACCACACAGAGTGGTCCCATCCGTCCAGGAAACACAGGCCCTTAGTAGACCTGCAGACAGCCTAACACAAGGGACTGACATGGTTCTGGACACTACTCCGATGCCCCTGTCAGACATTTGGCCCCTCTCACAACATAGTGAGAACACACAAAACATAGTTCCACCTACACCGACTCCTCAACAGCTCCATCCACAATCACAAAGACCACTAAGACTGTTTACCAGGAGGACAGCTAGTCCACGAGAGGCCCCCCCGGCCCCCCTGCTTCTTCTTCGGGCCCCCCCACACCACAATGGATGTGTGGCTTCCATAACGAGCTCCATCATGGAGCTCTCACAGCAGGAGCTGGATCCACTAGTGGATGAGGAAGACGGAGAGCCGCACCCTCCTGTTCCAGACAGCGTGCAGTCCACCAGACCGACGACCGGCAGTCTTCAAACAGCGGTGCAGACTCGACTGGATTCGACTCCAAGAGGGACGGTCATCACACCACAGTCACTGATGTTACACCGACCTACGAAACATCTCACCACTTCGAGAAAGTTGCAAGATTGGAGCCTCACGGTTGGCAAAAAATGGCTAATCATGGGTGACTCAAATACCAACAGATTCCCACCACACAACAATCCAGATCTACAAATTGACGCCTTCCCAGGTGCCACCTTCAGAAACGCAGAAGAGCTACTGGACAAAGCCAGATCCACAGCCACGGTGGAAAAAATCATCCTGGCCTTTGGCCTAAACAACCGTGTCCAAAAGACCAAAGAGACAGCTATCAAACAGCTGCAGAGAGCGCTTAAGTTGGCCCAAGAGAAGTTTCCGTGGGCGGAAATTTTCATTCCACAGATCAACTTCTCCCCCAATCTTCCAACGAGAGAGAAAATGCGTCTCACACACCTGAACGCGTACATCTCTGACCTGGGTGAGTATATTCCGTCTCTACCAAGCACTGACTTTAAAACAGGACCAGATAACCTGCACTGGACTTATGACACAGCTCAGCGCATGCTGGACCACTGGTGCACTTACTTAAACTAATTGTCCCCATAAACCTGCCTCCACAGGAGGGGGATAAGACTGTTATTAATTTAACAAAAAACTTTAAGTTAACTGCACCACAATTTGCTCTGCTTAACAAAGGCTTGAACTTTATCCCCACAAAGGGCACAAACAAAGACATTAAGGAACAAAGCCGTTATGATACTCAGCAATACCATAGGAAGCTGAAACTGGCAGCTTATTATGAACATGCAAAAGACTCTGAACCGCTGCCTTTCATTCAGAAATCAGTCTGGACTCCCCCCCAGGGACAAACACCCAGTGAAATCACGGCTCTCATCAAGGCGGATCTTCAATATTTGGATGCTGAGTTTAGGGTCCATCGTGTACCACCAAACCTGAGTACTGAAGAGGTTAGAGCACTGACAGAACTGAACAGTAACAAACACATCATCATCAAGCCAGCTGATAAAGGCAGTGCTATGGTCATTATGGACAGAGAACAGTATGTATGGGAGGGTTATCGACAACTCAACGACCCCAAATACTACACTAAATTGACCAAACCTATTTATCCAGAAACGATTCCAATCATGAACAAAATTATCCAAACTCTCTATGAGAAAAGGTTTATTAAGGCAAAACAAAAATATTATTTAATGGGCAACTCGGAACCCAGAGCCAGATTATTTTACATGCTGCCCAAAATCCACAAGGATCCAACTAAGTGGAGCAAACCACATGAAATCCCTCCAGGTAGACCCATTGTGTCTGACTGCAGCAGTGAAACATATTACACTGCAGAATACCTGGACTTCTTCCTCAATCCTCTCTCGACCACACACCCCAGTTACATTAAGGACACGTACCACTTTATCAACATAGTAAAAAAACTGCACATTCCTGACAACTCCATTCTTTTTACAATTGACATAGACAGTCTATATACAAATATTGACTTCAAAGAAGGCATGCAAGCCATAAAAAATGCATTTCGGAAACACCCAAACAAAAAAAGACCAGAAAAAGAATTATTACAGTTATTAGAGATTAATTTGACCAAAAATGACTTCACATTTAATGGAGAATTTTTCCTGCAAATTAAAGGTACAGCTATGGGGAAGAAATTTGCTCCCGCATATGCAAACATCTTTATGGCTGAATGGGAGGAGTCAGCCCTAAAAACATGTCCTAAAAAACCTCTGTACTACTACAGGTTTTTAGATGACATCTGGGGGGTGTGGCCTCATACGAGAGAGGACTTTGACACATTTTTGAACACGCTGAATAATCACAGTGAATCAATCAAGCTAAAATCAACCAGCAGTTTGACCTCTGTCGATTTCTTGGACACCACCACTTTTAAGAACGACAGGTTCAAGGAGACCCACACACTAGCGATCAAAGTGTTCTTTAAAGAGACAGACACCCACGCTCTGCTCTATAAAACTAGCTTCCACCCAAAGCACACCTATGCAGGCTTGATTAAGTCACAATTGTTGAGGTTTCACAGAATTTGCACTGAAGAGGAAGATTTTAATTCGGCAGTCAGAGTGCTGTTTCGAGCTTTGTCCACCAGAGGGTACTCTAGGACCTTCCTTAGAAAATGCAGAAGGTCATTTCAGCAAACTAGACCACCAGTAGTAACTTGTAACCTTCCATTTGTGACGACATTTTCCCCGTCAACTGTTGAACTAATTAGACAAAGTAAGAGGAACTTTCAAAAACACATTACAGGAACATCAACATTACAAAACTATAGCATTATTGCTGCATTCAGGAAAAACAAGAATTTACAGGATCTCCTGGTAAAAGCGAAAATTAAACCCCTCTTTGACCCTAAAACCAGAGTACAGGGCCAGTATTTTAAACACCAAAACTGGTTCACTAATCGGTACACAAAAGAGGTCTTTCAGACAATGACCCGTGGCAGTCTAAAGTCCAAAAATTGTATATATCTGATTTCTTGTAAAAAGTGTGGTTTACAGTATGTGGGTGAAACGGGGAACACCATTTCTACTCGATTCACTCAACACAAATACAACATACTGAAGAGGAAAAAGATGGAGACACCTTTTGTGAAACACTTCCTATTACATGGATGGAAATCTGTTTTAACGACTGTCATTGAGTGTAACCCCAGGTGGAACATTTCCCAGAGGAAAAGGGCTGAAAGGATCTGGATTGCCAGACTGGATACAAGACATCCTAAAGGCTTGAATGAGAGGTAGGTGCTTCAGGATGTGAGGTAGTGATGGACAGTGCACAGATCACCTTGCTGGCTTCCAGCATAGTGATCACAATCCCCTAACACCTAACCAGCCCGTGCCTCCTGCCTCATATCTCTGTTGCTCTGCTCCTCTCATGTAGCCTGCCCTGCTTTCTTGCCCTAATCTCAACCACTCCCTCTCCTCGCCTAAACCTAACTATTCGACCCCCTGCCTAAACCTAACCATTCGACCCCCCGCCTAAGCCTAACCATTCGGCCAACGCCTAAACCTAACCATTCGACCCCCCCGCCTAAACCTAACCATTCGGCCCTCCCGCCTAAGCCTAACCATTCGGCTCCCGCCTGGACCTGACCGTTCGTATATGTACACATGTGTGTATATATATATGTATATGTATGTGTATATATATGTGTGTAGGTATGTATGTGTATGCAGGTGGGTGTATGGGCATATTTACGTGTGTGTGTGTGTTTATGGCGGCTCATGTAGCATGTCTGACTGGGCCTGATCGGGCACTCAGTACTACATAGAGTGGAACACACTGGAACGTCCAGATGCATGTACATGCAGGTTTGGTTTTGGAGCAGTCCATGTGGCATCACTTCCCAGACCGCAGGAGGTGGGCGGTGACAAATGGATGGAGGACGGCACGGCTTCAGGTCGAAGATGTTTCTGCGGACAAATGGATGTGGGAGTACATTTGAAACAATTCGTAAAACATGACTCATCAGATCTCAATGGACAATCAGTTAGGCATCAAACATGCCACGGTTTAATGTCTAAAGTGTATGCGCATATGTGTATGATAATAGTTGTGTGCACTTGAAACAGGGCATATAACATGACTCATCAGATCTCACTGGACAATCAGTTAGGCATCAAACATGCCACGGGGTAATGTCTAAAGTGTATGCGCATATGTGTATGAGAATAATTGGGTGCACTTGAAACAATTCATATAACATGACTCATCAGATCTCACTGGACAATCAGTTAGGCATCAAACATGCCACGGTGTAATGTCTAAAGGGTATACATATGTGTATGATAATAGCTGTGTGCATTTGAAAAAGTGCATACAACATGACTCATCAGATCTCACTGGACAATCAGTTAGGCATCAAACATGCCACGGTTTAATGTCTAAAGTGTATGCATATGTGTATGATAATAGCTGTGTGCATTTGAAACAAGTGCATATAACATGACTCATCAGATCTCACTGGACAATCAGTTAGGCATCAAACATGCCACGGTGTAATGTCTAAAGTGTATACATATGTGTATGATAATAGCTGTGTGCATTTGAAACCAGTGCATATAACATGACTCATCAGATCTCACTGGACAATCAGTTAGGCATCAAACATGCCACGGTTCAATGCATAAAGTGTATACATATGTGTATGATAATAGTTGTGTACATTTGAAACAGTGCAGAGAACATGACTCATCAGATCTCACTGGACAATCAGTTAGGCATCAAACATGCCACGGTGTAATGTCTAAAGTGTATGCATATGTGTATGATAATAGCTGTGTGCATTTGAAAAAGTGCATATAACATGACTCATCAGATCTCACTGGACAATCAGTTAGGCATCAAACATGCCACGGTTCAATGTCTAAAGTGTATGCGCATATGTGTATGAGAATAATTGGGTGCACTTGAAACAATTCATATAACATGACTCATCAGATCTCACTGGACAATCAGTTAGGCATCAAACATGCCACGGTTTAATGCATAAAGTGTATACATATGTGTATGAGAATAGCTGTGTGCATTTGAAACAAGTGCATATAACATGACTCATCAGATCTCACGGGACAATCAGTTAGGCATCAAACATGCCACGGTTTAATGCATAAAGTGTATACATATGTGTATGATAATAGTTGTGTACATTTGAAACAGTGCAGAGAACATGACTCATCAGATCTCACTGGACAATCAGTTAGGCATCAAATATGTCATGGCTGCTTAGTCAGATGGCCTACTGATTGGTCCTTGGAACAAAATGGCTGAGCCCAGGGGCGCCAGACCATAGGAACTTCGCATCACAGCCCATCCTCCCTTTTCCACAACATGGCCGATGCTACAACAGCGTCCGACATCGTTCCGTAACTATACAGTTATTCTACAAAGAACAAGTAGCCTGAAGAAGGTTCTTCTTAGAACCGAAACGTCGCGATTAATTTACTTGTTCAAAATATGGTTCACCTGAACAGAAAATAAAAGGTAAAACAACTCTTGTAAACTTTTTTCTGAGCCACATGCTAACGAGGCTAAGCTAAGCTAACCTAGCCTCACCATGTTCCACCACGGCCGTGACCGCGGCGAGGAGTGGACGGTTGTCAACTACGGGAGAGGCCGCAGACAGCGGAGCCAGCGCCCGAGGTCACCCACCAGACCTGCGTCCCCTCGCCGACGTCGGGACCCTTCATACAACCACCACAGGTACCCAGCAGACGGCCGCAGCCGCGGGGATCCATCAGACGTCGGTCACCGCGAGGATCCATCAGATGTCCGCCGCCGCCGCGGGTATCCATCAGACGTTCGTCACCGCGAGGATCCATCAGACGTCGTCCGCCGCCGCGGGGATCCATCAGACGTCCGCCGCCGCGGATATACAGCGGATGTCCGCCGCAGGTATCCAGCGGACATCCGCCGGAGGGATCCATCAGACGTCCGCCGCAGACATCCATCGGACGTCCGCCATCACGGGCATCCATCGGACGTCCACCACCGCAGGGATCCATCAGATGTCCCCCGCAGGTGTCCACCAGACGTCCGCCGGAGGGATCCATCAGACGGCCGCCGCAGGACGTATGCCTCCGTCACGAGGACCGGACTCGGACCCGACGGGGACCGCCCTTCTCGGCGCCGTAACTATAATGGCAGAGAAGCAAACTATAAGACACAATTCGTGGACCGCAGGACCGTCCAGAGACCGGCGGAGTACCGGTCCAACATGCCACGTAATAAACGTAAGATCGACCACACACACAACACAGGTCAGCAACAGCTACAACACAATGAAAGCCATCAGAATAGACCCAGATCCGATGATCCAGACTTTGGGCTTAAATGCCGCATTCTACACAGAGTGATTAAAACAGCGCATCACCTCACAAATGTGAGTGCAGACCAGCCGCCCCGCACAATTAACAGAGTGATTAATCAGCTATCCACGCTAATTAAACCCGCGGTACCGAATGCCGACACCCAGAGGCTAATTGAAGGAAATGCTAAAAACTGGGCCCACACCACACTGATTATACTTCAGGACCATTATGAAAACGTCATAAAGAGTGAGATAGATAAACTTTATAAACTCTCACCTCACGATTGGAGCGGCCCCTTTGAAGTAGCCTCAGCCTGGGCGAAGAGAAACCTCGGTAGCAGATTAGCACCCGACACACTGGCCGAGGCTAGAGGCGTTGTTGGGGAGACACTTCTCATCCTGCATGCGGGGGACAGTCCTTCACCGACGACCAGAACTGCAGCGGTCCAAAATGGCACCGGGCTGCACCCAGAGCTACAGGCTCCACCTAACGGAGCTACAAATGCGTCGGTGGCTGACGTCACACGCTCAGTCACAGCGGAGGTACATGGGGCACCAACCAACACGGTTCCTCTGACGCCCGTTACACCACCACACAGAGTGGTCCCATCCGTCCAGGAAACACAGGCCCTTAGTAGACCTGCAGACAGCCTAACACAAGGGACTGACATGGTTCTGGACACTACTCCGATGCCCCTGTCAGACATTTGGCCCCTCTCACAACATAGTGAGAACACACAAAACATAGTTCCACCTACACCGACTCCTCAACAGCTCCATCCACAATCACAAAGACCACTAAGACTGTTTACCAGGAGGACAGCTAGTCCACGAGAGGCCCCCCCGGCCCCCCTGCTTCTTCTTCGGGCCCCCCCACACCACAATGGATGTGTGGCTTCCATAACGAGCTCCATCATGGAGCTCTCACAGCAGGAGCTGGATCCACTAGTGGATGAGGAAGACGGAGAGCCGCACCCTCCTGTTCCAGACAGCGTGCAGTCCACCAGACCGACGACCGGCAGTCTTCAAACAGCGGTGCAGACTCGACTGGATTCGACTCCAAGAGGGACGGTCATCACACCACAGTCACTGATGTTACACCGACCTACGAAACATCTCACCACTTCGAGAAAGTTGCAAGATTGGAGCCTCACGGTTGGCAAAAAATGGCTAATCATGGGTGACTCAAATACCAACAGATTCCCACCACACAACAATCCAGATCTACAAATTGACGCCTTCCCAGGTGCCACCTTCAGAAACGCAGAAGAGCTACTGGACAAAGCCAGATCCACAGCCACGGTGGAAAAAATCATCCTGGCCTTTGGCCTAAACAACCGTGTCCAAAAGACCAAAGAGACAGCTATCAAACAGCTGCAGAGAGCGCTTAAGTTGGCCCAAGAGAAGTTTCCGTGGGCGGAAATTTTCATTCCACAGATCAACTTCTCCCCCAATCTTCCAACGAGAGAGAAAATGCGTCTCACACACCTGAACGCGTACATCTCTGACCTGGGTGAGTATATTCCGTCTCTACCAAGCACTGACTTTAAAACAGGACCAGATAACCTGCACTGGACTTATGACACAGCTCAGCGCATGCTGGACCACTGGTGCACTTACTTAAACTAATTGTCCCCATAAACCTGCCTCCACAGGAGGGGGATAAGACTGTTATTAATTTAACAAAAAACTTTAAGTTAACTGCACCACAATTTGCTCTGCTTAACAAAGGCTTGAACTTTATCCCCACAAAGGGCACAAACAAAGACATTAAGGAACAAAGCCGTTATGATACTCAGCAATACCATAGGAAGCTGAAACTGGCAGCTTATTATGAACATGCAAAAGACTCTGAACCGCTGCCTTTCATTCAGAAATCAGTCTGGACTCCCCCCCAGGGACAAACACCCAGTGAAATCACGGCTCTCATCAAGGCGGATCTTCAATATTTGGATGCTGAGTTTAGGGTCCATCGTGTACCACCAAACCTGAGTACTGAAGAGGTTAGAGCACTGACAGAACTGAACAGTAACAAACACATCATCATCAAGCCAGCTGATAAAGGCAGTGCTATGGTCATTATGGACAGAGAACAGTATGTATGGGAGGGTTATCGACAACTCAACGACCCCAAATACTACACTAAATTGACCAAACCTATTTATCCAGAAACGATTCCAATCATGAACAAAATTATCCAAACTCTCTATGAGAAAAGGTTTATTAAGGCAAAACAAAAATATTATTTAATGGGCAACTCGGAACCCAGAGCCAGATTATTTTACATGCTGCCCAAAATCCACAAGGATCCAACTAAGTGGAGCAAACCACATGAAATCCCTCCAGGTAGACCCATTGTGTCTGACTGCAGCAGTGAAACATATTACACTGCAGAATACCTGGACTTCTTCCTCAATCCTCTCTCGACCACACACCCCAGTTACATTAAGGACACGTACCACTTTATCAACATAGTAAAAAAACTGCACATTCCTGACAACTCCATTCTTTTTACAATTGACATAGACAGTCTATATACAAATATTGACTTCAAAGAAGGCATGCAAGCCATAAAAAATGCATTTCGGAAACACCCAAACAAAAAAAGACCAGAAAAAGAATTATTACAGTTATTAGAGATTAATTTGACCAAAAATGACTTCACATTTAATGGAGAATTTTTCCTGCAAATTAAAGGTACAGCTATGGGGAAGAAATTTGCTCCCGCATATGCAAACATCTTTATGGCTGAATGGGAGGAGTCAGCCCTAAAAACATGTCCTAAAAAACCTCTGTACTACTACAGGTTTTTAGATGACATCTGGGGGGTGTGGCCTCATACGAGAGAGGACTTTGACACATTTTTGAACACGCTGAATAATCACAGTGAATCAATCAAGCTAAAATCAACCAGCAGTTTGACCTCTGTCGATTTCTTGGACACCACCACTTTTAAGAACGACAGGTTCAAGGAGACCCACACACTAGCGATCAAAGTGTTCTTTAAAGAGACAGACACCCACGCTCTGCTCTATAAAACTAGCTTCCACCCAAAGCACACCTATGCAGGCTTGATTAAGTCACAATTGTTGAGGTTTCACAGAATTTGCACTGAAGAGGAAG
Source organism: Anarhichas minor (assembly GCF_050575085.1). Lineage (NCBI taxonomy): Eukaryota > Metazoa > Chordata > Actinopteri > Perciformes > Anarhichadidae > Anarhichas > Anarhichas minor. The sequence goes on from NW_027466506.1 coordinate 22,183, forward strand.
ATTTTAATTCGGCAGTCAGAGTGCTGTTTCGAGCTTTGTCCACCAGAGGGTACTCTAGGACCTTCCTTAGAAAATGCAGAAGGTCATTTCAGCAAACTAGACCACCAGTAGTAACTTGTAACCTTCCATTTGTGACGACATTTTCCCCGTCAACTGTTGAACTAATTAGACAAAGTAAGAGGAACTTTCAAAAACACATTACAGGAACATCAACATTACAAAACTATAGCATTATTGCTGCATTCAGGAAAAACAAGAATTTACAGGATCTCCTGGTAAAAGCGAAAATTAAACCCCTCTTTGACCCTAAAACCAGAGTACAGGGCCAGTATTTTAAACACCAAAACTGGTTCACTAATCGGTACACAAAAGAGGTCTTTCAGACAATGACCCGTGGCAGTCTAAAGTCCAAAAATTGTATATATCTGATTTCTTGTAAAAAGTGTGGTTTACAGTATGTGGGTGAAACGGGGAACACCATTTCTACTCGATTCACTCAACACAAATACAACATACTGAAGAGGAAAAAGATGGAGACACCTTTTGTGAAACACTTCCTATTACATGGATGGAAATCTGTTTTAACGACTGTCATTGAGTGTAACCCCAGGTGGAACATTTCCCAGAGGAAAAGGGCTGAAAGGATCTGGATTGCCAGACTGGATACAAGACATCCTAAAGGCTTGAATGAGAGGTAGGTGCTTCAGGATGTGAGGTAGTGATGGACAGTGCACAGATCACCTTGCTGGCTTCCAGCATAGTGATCACAATCCCCTAACACCTAACCAGCCCGTGCCTCCTGCCTCATATCTCTGTTGCTCTGCTCCTCTCATGTAGCCTGCCCTGCTTTCTTGCCCTAATCTCAACCACTCCCTCTCCTCGCCTAAACCTAACTATTCGACCCCCTGCCTAAACCTAACCATTCGACCCCCCGCCTAAGCCTAACCATTCGGCCAACGCCTAAACCTAACCATTCGACCCCCCCGCCTAAACCTAACCATTCGGCCCTCCCGCCTAAGCCTAACCATTCGGCTCCCGCCTGGACCTGACCGTTCGTATATGTACACATGTGTGTATATATATATGTATATGTATGTGTATATATATGTGTGTAGGTATGTATGTGTATGCAGGTGGGTGTATGGGCATATTTACGTGTGTGTGTGTGTTTATGGCGGCTCATGTAGCATGTCTGACTGGGCCTGATCGGGCACTCAGTACTACATAGAGTGGAACACACTGGAACGTCCAGATGCATGTACATGCAGGTTTGGTTTTGGAGCAGTCCATGTGGCATCACTTCCCAGACCGCAGGAGGTGGGCGGTGACAAATGGATGGAGGACGGCACGGCTTCAGGTCGAAGATGTTTCTGCGGACAAATGGATGTGGGAGTACATTTGAAACAATTCGTAAAACATGACTCATCAGATCTCAATGGACAATCAGTTAGGCATCAAACATGCCACGGTTTAATGTCTAAAGTGTATGCGCATATGTGTATGATAATAGTTGTGTGCACTTGAAACAGGGCATATAACATGACTCATCAGATCTCACTGGACAATCAGTTAGGCATCAAACATGCCACGGGGTAATGTCTAAAGTGTATGCGCATATGTGTATGAGAATAATTGGGTGCACTTGAAACAATTCATATAACATGACTCATCAGATCTCACTGGACAATCAGTTAGGCATCAAACATGCCACGGTGTAATGTCTAAAGGGTATACATATGTGTATGATAATAGCTGTGTGCATTTGAAAAAGTGCATACAACATGACTCATCAGATCTCACTGGACAATCAGTTAGGCATCAAACATGCCACGGTTTAATGTCTAAAGTGTATGCATATGTGTATGATAATAGCTGTGTGCATTTGAAACAAGTGCATATAACATGACTCATCAGATCTCACTGGACAATCAGTTAGGCATCAAACATGCCACGGTGTAATGTCTAAAGTGTATACATATGTGTATGATAATAGCTGTGTGCATTTGAAACCAGTGCATATAACATGACTCATCAGATCTCACTGGACAATCAGTTAGGCATCAAACATGCCACGGTTCAATGCATAAAGTGTATACATATGTGTATGATAATAGTTGTGTACATTTGAAACAGTGCAGAGAACATGACTCATCAGATCTCACTGGACAATCAGTTAGGCATCAAACATGCCACGGTGTAATGTCTAAAGTGTATGCATATGTGTATGATAATAGCTGTGTGCATTTGAAAAAGTGCATATAACATGACTCATCAGATCTCACTGGACAATCAGTTAGGCATCAAACATGCCACGGTTCAATGTCTAAAGTGTATGCGCATATGTGTATGAGAATAATTGGGTGCACTTGAAACAATTCATATAACATGACTCATCAGATCTCACTGGACAATCAGTTAGGCATCAAACATGCCACGGTTTAATGCATAAAGTGTATACATATGTGTATGAGAATAGCTGTGTGCATTTGAAACAAGTGCATATAACATGACTCATCAGATCTCACGGGACAATCAGTTAGGCATCAAACATGCCACGGTTTAATGCATAAAGTGTATACATATGTGTATGATAATAGTTGTGTACATTTGAAACAGTGCAGAGAACATGACTCATCAGATCTCACTGGACAATCAGTTAGGCATCAAATATGTCATGGCTGCTTAGTCAGATGGCCTACTGATTGGTCCTTGGAACAAAATGGCTGAGCCCAGGGGCGCCAGACCATAGGAACTTCGCATCACAGCCCATCCTCCCTTTTCCACAACATGGCCGATGCTACAACAGCGTCCGACATCGTTCCGTAACTATACAGTTATTCTACAAAGAACAAGTAGCCTGAAGAAGGTTCTTCTTAGAACCGAAACGTCGCGATTAATTTACTTGTTCAAAATATGGTTCACCTGAACAGAAAATAAAAGGTAAAACAACTCTTGTAAACTTTTTTCTGAGCCACATGCTAACGAGGCTAAGCTAAGCTAACCTAGCCTCACCATGTTCCACCACGGCCGTGACCGCGGCGAGGAGTGGACGGTTGTCAACTACGGGAGAGGCCGCAGACAGCGGAGCCAGCGCCCGAGGTCACCCACCAGACCTGCGTCCCCTCGCCGACGTCGGGACCCTTCATACAACCACCACAGGTACCCAGCAGACGGCCGCAGCCGCGGGGATCCATCAGACGTCGGTCACCGCGAGGATCCATCAGATGTCCGCCGCCGCCGCGGGTATCCATCAGACGTTCGTCACCGCGAGGATCCATCAGACGTCGTCCGCCGCCGCGGGGATCCATCAGACGTCCGCCGCCGCGGATATACAGCGGATGTCCGCCGCAGGTATCCAGCGGACATCCGCCGGAGGGATCCATCAGACGTCCGCCGCAGACATCCATCGGACGTCCGCCATCACGGGCATCCATCGGACGTCCACCACCGCAGGGATCCATCAGATGTCCCCCGCAGGTGTCCACCAGACGTCCGCCGGAGGGATCCATCAGACGGCCGCCGCAGGACGTATGCCTCCGTCACGAGGACCGGACTCGGACCCGACGGGGACCGCCCTTCTCGGCGCCGTAACTATAATGGCAGAGAAGCAAACTATAAGACACAATTCGTGGACCGCAGGACCGTCCAGAGACCGGCGGAGTACCGGTCCAACATGCCACGTAATAAACGTAAGATCGACCACACACACAACACAGGTCAGCAACAGCTACAACACAATGAAAGCCATCAGAATAGACCCAGATCCGATGATCCAGACTTTGGGCTTAAATGCCGCATTCTACACAGAGTGATTAAAACAGCGCATCACCTCACAAATGTGAGTGCAGACCAGCCGCCCCGCACAATTAACAGAGTGATTAATCAGCTATCCACGCTAATTAAACCCGCGGTACCGAATGCCGACACCCAGAGGCTAATTGAAGGAAATGCTAAAAACTGGGCCCACACCACACTGATTATACTTCAGGACCATTATGAAAACGTCATAAAGAGTGAGATAGATAAACTTTATAAACTCTCACCTCACGATTGGAGCGGCCCCTTTGAAGTAGCCTCAGCCTGGGCGAAGAGAAACCTCGGTAGCAGATTAGCACCCGACACACTGGCCGAGGCTAGAGGCGTTGTTGGGGAGACACTTCTCATCCTGCATGCGGGGGACAGTCCTTCACCGACGACCAGAACTGCAGCGGTCCAAAATGGCACCGGGCTGCACCCAGAGCTACAGGCTCCACCTAACGGAGCTACAAATGCGTCGGTGGCTGACGTCACACGCTCAGTCACAGCGGAGGTACATGGGGCACCAACCAACACGGTTCCTCTGACGCCCGTTACACCACCACACAGAGTGGTCCCATCCGTCCAGGAAACACAGGCCCTTAGTAGACCTGCAGACAGCCTAACACAAGGGACTGACATGGTTCTGGACACTACTCCGATGCCCCTGTCAGACATTTGGCCCCTCTCACAACATAGTGAGAACACACAAAACATAGTTCCACCTACACCGACTCCTCAACAGCTCCATCCACAATCACAAAGACCACTAAGACTGTTTACCAGGAGGACAGCTAGTCCACGAGAGGCCCCCCCGGCCCCCCTGCTTCTTCTTCGGGCCCCCCCACACCACAATGGATGTGTGGCTTCCATAACGAGCTCCATCATGGAGCTCTCACAGCAGGAGCTGGATCCACTAGTGGATGAGGAAGACGGAGAGCCGCACCCTCCTGTTCCAGACAGCGTGCAGTCCACCAGACCGACGACCGGCAGTCTTCAAACAGCGGTGCAGACTCGACTGGATTCGACTCCAAGAGGGACGGTCATCACACCACAGTCACTGATGTTACACCGACCTACGAAACATCTCACCACTTCGAGAAAGTTGCAAGATTGGAGCCTCACGGTTGGCAAAAAATGGCTAATCATGGGTGACTCAAATACCAACAGATTCCCACCACACAACAATCCAGATCTACAAATTGACGCCTTCCCAGGTGCCACCTTCAGAAACGCAGAAGAGCTACTGGACAAAGCCAGATCCACAGCCACGGTGGAAAAAATCATCCTGGCCTTTGGCCTAAACAACCGTGTCCAAAAGACCAAAGAGACAGCTATCAAACAGCTGCAGAGAGCGCTTAAGTTGGCCCAAGAGAAGTTTCCGTGGGCGGAAATTTTCATTCCACAGATCAACTTCTCCCCCAATCTTCCAACGAGAGAGAAAATGCGTCTCACACACCTGAACGCGTACATCTCTGACCTGGGTGAGTATATTCCGTCTCTACCAAGCACTGACTTTAAAACAGGACCAGATAACCTGCACTGGACTTATGACACAGCTCAGCGCATGCTGGACCACTGGTGCACTTACTTAAACTAATTGTCCCCATAAACCTGCCTCCACAGGAGGGGGATAAGACTGTTATTAATTTAACAAAAAACTTTAAGTTAACTGCACCACAATTTGCTCTGCTTAACAAAGGCTTGAACTTTATCCCCACAAAGGGCACAAACAAAGACATTAAGGAACAAAGCCGTTATGATACTCAGCAATACCATAGGAAGCTGAAACTGGCAGCTTATTATGAACATGCAAAAGACTCTGAACCGCTGCCTTTCATTCAGAAATCAGTCTGGACTCCCCCCCAGGGACAAACACCCAGTGAAATCACGGCTCTCATCAAGGCGGATCTTCAATATTTGGATGCTGAGTTTAGGGTCCATCGTGTACCACCAAACCTGAGTACTGAAGAGGTTAGAGCACTGACAGAACTGAACAGTAACAAACACATCATCATCAAGCCAGCTGATAAAGGCAGTGCTATGGTCATTATGGACAGAGAACAGTATGTATGGGAGGGTTATCGACAACTCAACGACCCCAAATACTACACTAAATTGACCAAACCTATTTATCCAGAAACGATTCCAATCATGAACAAAATTATCCAAACTCTCTATGAGAAAAGGTTTATTAAGGCAAAACAAAAATATTATTTAATGGGCAACTCGGAACCCAGAGCCAGATTATTTTACATGCTGCCCAAAATCCACAAGGATCCAACTAAGTGGAGCAAACCACATGAAATCCCTCCAGGTAGACCCATTGTGTCTGACTGCAGCAGTGAAACATATTACACTGCAGAATACCTGGACTTCTTCCTCAATCCTCTCTCGACCACACACCCCAGTTACATTAAGGACACGTACCACTTTATCAACATAGTAAAAAAACTGCACATTCCTGACAACTCCATTCTTTTTACAATTGACATAGACAGTCTATATACAAATATTGACTTCAAAGAAGGCATGCAAGCCATAAAAAATGCATTTCGGAAACACCCAAACAAAAAAAGACCAGAAAAAGAATTATTACAGTTATTAGAGATTAATTTGACCAAAAATGACTTCACATTTAATGGAGAATTTTTCCTGCAAATTAAAGGTACAGCTATGGGGAAGAAATTTGCTCCCGCATATGCAAACATCTTTATGGCTGAATGGGAGGAGTCAGCCCTAAAAACATGTCCTAAAAAACCTCTGTACTACTACAGGTTTTTAGATGACATCTGGGGGGTGTGGCCTCATACGAGAGAGGACTTTGACACATTTTTGAACACGCTGAATAATCACAGTGAATCAATCAAGCTAAAATCAACCAGCAGTTTGACCTCTGTCGATTTCTTGGACACCACCACTTTTAAGAACGACAGGTTCAAGGAGACCCACACACTAGCGATCAAAGTGTTCTTTAAAGAGACAGACACCCACGCTCTGCTCTATAAAACTAGCTTCCACCCAAAGCACACCTATGCAGGCTTGATTAAGTCACAATTGTTGAGGTTTCACAGAATTTGCACTGAAGAGGAAGATTTTAATTCGGCAGTCAGAGTGCTGTTTCGAGCTTTGTCCACCAGAGGGTACTCTAGGACCTTCCTTAGAAAATGCAGAAGGTCATTTCAGCAAACTAGACCACCAGTAGTAACTTGTAACCTTCCATTTGTGACGACATTTTCCCCGTCAACTGTTGAACTAATTAGACAAAGTAAGAGGAACTTTCAAAAACACATTACAGGAACATTACAAAACTATAGCATTATTGCTGCATTCAGGAAAAACAAGAATTTACAGGATCTCCTGGTAAAAGCGAAAATTAAACCCCTCTTTGACCCTAAAACCAGAGTACAGGGCCAGTATTTTAAACACCAAAACTGGTTCACTAATCGGTACACAAAAGAGGTCTTTCAGACAATGACCCGTGGCAGTCTAAAGTCCAAAAATTGTATATATCTGATTTCTTGTAAAAAGTGTGGTTTACAGTATGTGGGTGAAACGGGGAACACCATTTCTACTCGATTCACTCAACACAAATACAACATACTGAAGAGGAAAAAGATGGAGACACCTTTTGTGAAACACTTCCTATTACATGGATGGAAATCTGTTTTAACGACTGTCATTGAGTGTAACCCCAGGTGGAACATTTCCCAGAGGAAAAGGGCTGAAAGGATCTGGATTGCCAGACTGGATACAAGACATCCTAAAGGCTTGAATGAGAGGTAGGTGCTTCAGGATGTGAGGTAGTGATGGACAGTGCACAGATCACCTTGCTGGCTTCCAGCATAGTGATCACAATCCCCTAACACCTAACCAGCCCGTGCCTCCTGCCTCATATCTCTGTTGCTCTGCTCCTCTCATGTAGCCTGCCCTGCTTTCTTGCCCTAATCTCAACCACTCCCTCTCCTCGCCTAAACCTAACTATTCGACCCCCTGCCTAAACCTAACCATTCGACCCCCCGCCTAAGCCTAACCATTCGGCCAACGCCTAAACCTAACCATTCGACCCCCCCGCCTAAACCTAACCATTCGGCCCTCCCGCCTAAGCCTAACCATTCGGCTCCCGCCTGGACCTGACCGTTCGTATATGTACACATGTGTGTATATATATATGTATATGTATGTGTATATATATGTGTGTAGGTATGTATGTGTATGCAGGTGGGTGTATGGGCATATTTACGTGTGTGTGTGTGTTTATGGCGGCGCATGTAGCATGTCTGACTGGGCCTGATCGGGCACTCAGTACTACATAGAGTGGAACACACTGGAACGTCCAGATGCATGTACATGCAGGTTTGGTTTTGGAGCAGTCCATGTGGCATCACTTCCCAGACCGCAGGAGGTGGGCGGTGACAAATGGATGGAGGACGGCACGGCTTCAGGTCGAAGATGTTTCTGCGGACAAATGGATGTGGGAGTACATTTGAAACAATTCGTAAAACATGACTCATCAGATCTCAATGGACAATCAGTTAGGCATCAAACATGCCACGGTTTAATGTCTAAAGTGTATGCGCATATGTGTATGATAATAGTTGTGTGCACTTGAAACAGGGCATATAACATGACTCATCAGATCTCACTGGACAATCAGTTAGGCATCAAACATGCCACGGGGTAATGTCTAAAGTGTATGCGCATATGTGTATGAGAATAATTGGGTGCACTTGAAACAATTCATATAACATGACTCATCAGATCTCACTGGACAATCAGTTAGGCATCAAACATGCCACGGTGTAATGTCTAAAGTGTATACATATGTGTATGATAATAGCTGTGTGCATTTGAAAAAGTGCATACAACATGACTCATCAGATCTCACTGGACAATCAGTTAGGCATCAAACATGCCACGGTTTAATGTCTAAAGTGTATGCATATGTGTATGATAATAGCTGTGTGCATTTGAAACAAGTGCATATAACATGACTCATCAGATCTCACTGGACAATCAGTTAGGCATCAAACATGCCACGGTGTAATGTCTAAAGTGTATACATATGTGTATGATAATAGCTGTGTGCATTTGAAACAAGTGCATATAACATGACTCATCAGATCTCACTGGACAATCAGTTAGGCATCAAACATGCCACGGTTCAATGCATAAAGTGTATACATATGTGTATGATAATAGTTGTGTACATTTGAAACAGTGCAGAGAACATGACTCATCAGATCTCACTGGACAATCAGTTAGGCATCAAACATGCCACGGTGTAATGTCTAAAGTGTATGCATATGTGTATGATAATAGCTGTGTGCATTTGAAAAAGTGCATATAACATGACTCATCAGATCTCACTGGACAATCAGTTAGGCATCAAACATGCCACGGTTCAATGTCTAAAGTGTATGAGAATAATTGGGTGCACTTGAAACAATTCATATAACATGACTCATCAGATCTCACTGGACAATCAGTTAGGCATCAAACATGCCACGGTTTAATGCATAAAGTGTATACATATGTGTATGAGAATAGCTGTGTGCATTTGAAACAAGTGCATATAACATGACTCATCAGATCTCACGGGACAATCAGTTAGGCATCAAACATGCCACGGTTTAATGCATAAAGTGTATACATATGTGTATGATAATAGTTGTGTACATTTGAAACAGTGCAGAGAACATGACTCATCAGATCTCACTGGACAATCAGTTAGGCATCAAATATGTCATGGCTGCTTAGTCAGATGGCCTACTGATTGGTCCTTGGAACAAAATGGCTGAGCCCAGGGGCGCCAGACCATAGGAACTTCGCATCACAGCCCATCCTCCCTTTTCCACAACATGGCCGATGCTACAACAGCGTCCGACATCGTTCCGTAACTATACAGTTATTCTACAAAGAACAAGTAGCCTGAAGAAGGTTCTTCTTAGAACCGAAACGTCGCGATTAATTTACTTGTTCAAAATATGGTTCACCTGAACAGAAAATAAAAGGTAAAACAACTCTTGTAAACTTTTTTCTGAGCCACATGCTAACGAGGCTAAGCTAAGCTAACCTAGCCTCACCATGTTCCACCACGGCCGTGACCGCGGCGAGGAGTGGACGGTTGTCAACTACGGGAGAGGCCGCAGACAGCGGAGCCAGCGCCCGAGGTCACCCACCAGACCTGCGTCCCCTCGCCGACGTCGGGACCCTTCATACAACCACCACAGGTACCCAGCAGACGGCCGCAGCCGCGGGGATCCATCAGACGTCGGTCACCGCGAGGATCCATCAGATGTCCGCCGCCGCCGCGGGTATCCATCAGACGTTCGTCACCGCGAGGATCCATCAGACGTCGTCCGCCGCCGCGGGGATCCATCAGACGTCCGCCGCCGCGGATATACAGCGGATGTCCGCCGCAGGTATCCAGCGGACATCCGCCGGAGGGATCCATCAGACGTCCGCCGCAGACATCCATCGGACGTCCGCCATCACGGGCATCCATCGGACGTCCACCACCGCAGGGATCCATCAGATGTCCCCCGCAGGTGTCCACCAGACGTCCGCCGGAGGGATCCATCAGACGGCCGCCGCAGGACGTATGCCTCCGTCACGAGGACCGGACTCGGACCCGACGGGGACCGCCCTTCTCGGCGCCGTAACTATAATGGCAGAGAAGCAAACTATAAGACACAATTCGTGGACCGCAGGACCGTCCAGAGACCGGCGGAGTACCGGTCCAACATGCCACGTAATAAACGTAAGATCGACCACACACACAACACAGGTCAGCAACAGCTACAACACAATGAAAGCCATCAGAATAGACCCAGATCCGATGATCCAGACTTTGGGCTTAAATGCCGCATTCTACACAGAGTGATTAAAACAGCGCATCACCTCACAAATGTGAGTGCAGACCAGCCGCCCCGCACAATTAACAGAGTGATTAATCAGCTATCCACGCTAATTAAACCCGCGGTACCGAATGCCGACACCCAGAGGCTAATTGAAGGAAATGCTAAAAACTGGGCCCACACCACACTGATTATACTTCAGGACCATTATGAAAACGTCATAAAGAGTGAGATAGATAAACTTTATAAACTCTCACCTCACGATTGGAGCGGCCCCTTTGAAGTAGCCTCAGCCTGGGCGAAGAGAAACCTCGGTAGCAGATTAGCACCCGACACACTGGCCGAGGCTAGAGGCGTTGTTGGGGAGACACTTCTCATCCTGCATGCGGGGGACAGTCCTTCACCGACGACCAGAACTGCAGCGGTCCAAAATGGCACCGTGCTGCACCCAGAGCTACAGGCTCCACCTAACGGAGCTACAAATGCGTCGGTGGCTGACGTCACACGCTCAGTCACAGCGGAGGTACATGGGGCACCAACCAACACGGTTCCTCTGACGCCCGTTACACCACCACACAGAGTGGTCCCATCCGTCCAGGAAACACAGGCCCTTAGTAGACCTGCAGACAGCCTAACACAAGGGACTGACATGGTTCTGGACACTACTCCGATGCCCCTGTCAGACATTTGGCCCCTCTCACAACATAGTGAGAACACACAAAACATAGTTCCACCTACACCGACTCCTCAACAGCTCCATCCACAATCACAAAGACCACTAAGACTGTTTACCAGGAGGACAGCTAGTCCACGAGAGGCCCCCCCGGCCCCCCTGCTTCTTCTTCGGGCCCCCCCACACCACAATGGATGTGTGGCTTCCATAACGAGCTCCATCATGGAGCTCTCACAGCAGGAGCTGGATCCACTAGTGGATGAGGAAGACGGAGAGCCGCACCCTCCTGTTCCAGACAGCGTGCAGTCCACCAGACCGACGACCGGCAGTCTTCAAACAGCGGTGCAGACTCGACTGGATTCGACTCCAAGAGGGACGGTCATCACACCACAGTCACTGATGTTACACCGACCTACGAAACATCTCACCACTTCGAGAAAGTTGCAAGATTGGAGCCTCACGGTTGGCAAAAAATGGCTAATCATGGGTGACTCAAATACCAACAGATTCCCACCACACAACAATCCAGATCTACAAATTGACGCCTTCCCAGGTGCCACCTTCAGAAACGCAGAAGAGCTACTGGACAAAGCCAGATCCACAGCCACGGTGGAAAAAATCATCCTGGCCTTTGGCCTAAACAACCGTGTCCAAAAGACCAAAGAGACAGCTATCAAACAGCTGCAGAGAGCGCTTAAGTTGGCCCAAGAGAAGTTTCCGTGGGCGGAAATTTTCATTCCACAGATCAACTTCTCCCCCAATCTTCCAACGAGAGAGAAAATGCGTCTCACACACCTGAACGCGTACATCTCTGACCTGGGTGAGTATATTCCGTCTCTACCAAGCACTGACTTTAAAACAGGACCAGATAACCTGCACTGGACTTATGACACAGCTCAGCGCATGCTGGACCACTGGTGCACTTACTTAAACTAATTGTCCCCATAAACCTGCCTCCACAGGAGGGGGATAAGACTGTTATTAATTTAACAAAAAACTTTAAGTTAACTGCACCACAATTTGCTCTGCTTAACAAAGGCTTGAACTTTATCCCCACAAAGGGCACAAACAAAGACATTAAGGAACAAAGCCGTTATGATACTCAGCAATACCATAGGAAGCTGAAACTGGCAGCTTATTATGAACATGCAAAAGACTCTGAACCGCTGCCTTTCATTCAGAAATCAGTCTGGACTCCCCCCCAGGGACAAACACCCAGTGAAATCACGGCTCTCATCAAGGCGGATCTTCAATATTTGGATGCTGAGTTTAGGGTCCATCGTGTACCACCAAACCTGAGTACTGAAGAGGTTAGAGCACTGACAGAACTGAACAGTAACAAACACATCATCATCAAGCCAGCTGATAAAGGCAGTGCTATGGTCATTATGGACAGAGAACAGTATGTATGGGAGGGTTATCGACAACTCAACGACCCCAAATACTACACTAAATTGACCAAACCTATTTATCCAGAAACGATTCCAATCATGAACAAAATTATCCAAACTCTCTATGAGAAAAGGTTTATTAAGGCAAAACAAAAATATTATTTAATGGGCAACTCGGAACCCAGAGCCAGATTATTTTACATGCTGCCCAAAATCCACAAGGATCCAACTAAGTGGAGCAAACCACATGAAATCCCTCCAGGTAGACCCATTGTGTCTGACTGCAGCAGTGAAACATATTACACTGCAGAATACCTGGACTTCTTCCTCAATCCTCTCTCGACCACACACCCCAGTTACATTAAGGACACGTACCACTTTATCAACATAGTAAAAAAACTGCACATTCCTGACAACTCCATTCTTTTTACAATTGACATAGACAGTCTATATACAAATATTGACTTCAAAGAAGGCATGCAAGCCATAAAAAATGCATTTCGGAAACACCCAAACAAAAAAAGACCAGAAAAAGAATTATTACAGTTATTAGAGATTAATTTGACCAAAAATGACTTCACATTTAATGGAGAATTTTTCCTGCAAATTAAAGGTACAGCTATGGGGAAGAAATTTGCTCCCGCATATGCAAACATCTTTATGGCTGAATGGGAGGAGTCAGCCCTAAAAACATGTCCTAAAAAACCTCTGTACTACTACAGGTTTTTAGATGACATCTGGGGGGTGTGGCCTCATACGAGAGAGGACTTTGACACATTTTTGAACACGCTGAATAATCACAGTGAATCAATCAAGCTAAAATCAACCAGCAGTTTGACCTCTGTCGATTTCTTGGACACCACCACTTTTAAGAACGACAGGTTCAAGGAGACCCACACACTAGCGATCAAAGTGTTCTTTAAAGAGACAGACACCCACGCTCTGCTCTATAAAACTAGCTTCCACCCAAAGCACACCTATGCAGGCTTGATTAAGTCACAATTGTTGAGGTTTCACAGAATTTGCACTGAAGAGGAAGATTTTAATTCGGCAGTCAGAGTGCTGTTTCGAGCTTTGTCCACCAGAGGGTACTCTAGGACCTTCCTTAGAAAATGCAGAAGGTCATTTCAGCAAACTAGACCACCAGTAGTAACTTGTAACCTTCCATTTGTGACGACATTTTCCCCGTCAACTGTTGAACTAATTAGACAAAGTAAGAGGAACTTTCAAAAACACATTACAGGAACATTACAAAACTATAGCATTATTGCTGCATTCAGGAAAAACAAGAATTTACAGGATCTCCTGGTAAAAGCGAAAATTAAACCCCTCTTTGACCCTAAAACCAGAGTACAGGGCCAGTATTTTAAACACCAAAACTGGTTCACTAATCGGTACACAAAAGAGGTCTTTCAGACAATGACCCGTGGCAGTCTAAAGTCCAAAAATTGTATATATCTGATTTCTTGTAAAAAGTGTGGTTTACAGTATGTGGGTGAAACGGGGAACACCATTTCTACTCGATTCACTCAACACAAATACAACATACTGAAGAGGAAAAAGATGGAGACACCTTTTGTGAAACACTTCCTATTACATGGATGGAAATCTGTTTTAACGACTGTCATTGAGTGTAACCCCAGGTGGAACATTTCCCAGAGGAAAAGGGCTGAAAGGATCTGGATTGCCAGACTGGATACAAGACATCCTAAAGGCTTGAATGAGAGGTAGGTGCTTCAGGATGTGAGGTAGTGATGGACAGTGCACAGATCACCTTGCTGGCTTCCAGCATAGTGATCACAATCCCCTAACACCTAACCCAACCCTAACCCTAACCCTAACCCTAACCCTAAACCTAACCCTAACCCTAACCCTAAAGCAATGGGAGTCTATGACAGCTATACTAAAGGAACAAGCTAGAGCCACAGAAACTTGACACACACGTGCTCTGGCTTAATACCAACACACACAGCAAGTTTCAGGAGGCTAGCACCAAGTAGCCAAGAGCTATATACGATCATCACCAAAATAATCCAATGGGGCTCTATGGCAGCCATACCACAGGAAGCAGCTACAGATGCCAGACTTAATACAAAGGTGCTCTGGTGTGCTAGGAATGCACACACCAAGTTTCAGGAGGCTAGCACCAAGTAGCCAACAGCTATATACGATCATCACGCCAAAAGTCTGGTATCCTTGCTATTACCTAACCCTAACCCTAACCCTAAACCTAACCCTAACCCTAACCCTAAAGCAATGGGAGTCTATGACAGCTATACTAAAGGAACAAGCTAGAGCCACAGAAACTTGACACACACGTGCTCTGGCTTAATACCAACACACAGCAAGTTTCAGGAGGCTAGCACCAAGTAGCCAAGAGCTATATACGATCATCACCAAAATAATCCAATGGGGCTCTATGGCAGCCATACCACAGGAAGCAGCTACAGATGCCAGACTTAATACAAAGGTGCTCTGGTGTGCTAGGAATGCACACACCAAGTTTCAGGAGGCTAGCACCAAGTAGCCAACAGCTATATACGATCATCACGCCAAAAGTCTGGTATCCTTGCTATTACCTAACCCTAACCCTAACCCT